>NW_025333683.1:0-198092 GCF_019186645.2 Phyllostomus hastatus
GGGAGGGGGCACCAGGCTCAAGAGGATCCACAAAGGGGCTGGAAACACTCACATCATGAGGAATGGGTGAGTTTTGAGAACAATTGGCTTGAGTGGCATCTACTCCTCACGCACCCACTTCTTTATGGTTTTCAAGGAGCAGCTGACACCATCAGCCCATCACACAACAGCTCAGATAACACGAGTGGTGAGCAGGAGAATCCTCAGTTGTGGGGCTGGGTGCAGAGGGTCCTGTTTGTCAGGGTCAGACTAGTGTGCTGGTTGGGCATCCAGGATCTGGGGGATGACTTTGTCTGCTGCGACCTCTGTGACATCTTTGTCCACATTTCCTAGACTCCCACCCCCAAGACTACACAGTGGGGAATCTCATCCACATGGGCATGGCTCTGCTGGTCCTGGTGGTCCTCGGAGTCCTGCTGTTTCAGGCTCAAGACAGTGAGAGAATGGCCCAGGCTGCTGCCAAGACCTGAACACAGAGCTAAAGGAGCACTGGTCAGAGTAAGAACCTTGGAAATGAAGTCATGTCCCCACAAGGTTGTGGAAGATAATCTGGGATGTGCTGTGTGACCTATATGAATCTCACTGCATGTGGAGGACCCTTTAGTCATATGCAGGAGGAGAAGGTCTAGATACTTCTTCCATTAAATTCAGCCCATCCTTTCCCAACCACTGTTGAGTCATGTGACTGGTTCCTACCTTTTCCCATTTCAGTTAATTTAGCGTTGGTCCCACATGGCATGGTCACATCCACACCTCCCTGCACTTTCAGAAAACTTGTTCTTCTCTGTTTCTAATTACAGCTGCCTTGATGTTCATATGAAGTGCCCATCCACTCAGTTCACAGCATGCATTCTATTTTAATGAATCCATGAGCTGGCATCACAAACATTTAGCCCACAGAGATAAATCTCAAATGATGCCCTAGCACCCTCTCTGGACCCCGCGTGCCTTCACCTTTCCTCAGATGGCACCTGTGGACTTTCCCTAGGAACCTCCTCACTCTGAGTCAAGGCTATTGTATCCTTGGAAGGAAAGATATTTGCATTGCTTTTTTTGGAGAGGTAGAAGAGAGAGAGACATATATGGATGTGAGAGGAATGTGAATGTTAGAAATGAACATTGATTCATTGCTTCCCATATGTGCCTGGATAGGGGATGGAAATTGCAATCTAGGTATGTGCCCTGACTGGGAATGGAAACCACAAACTTCTGGTTATGGGACGATGCTCCAACCAACTCAACCACACCAGCCTGGGGTAAATCAAACCATTTTTATTTGAAGGGATCAGCTGAGTTGCACTGCTTGAGAACAACCCATTGTTAAAAACATAGTGAAGTGTACAGATAATGTGTTAGAGAATTGTACATTGAAACCTATATAATTTTATTACTGATTAACTGAATTCCACTTAATAAAACACTGGTTTTTTGGCATTTTCCCATTTCTGGTATGTATGTTTTCTTTGTGGCCAACTTGGAGGTACCTCTGTGAGGTTCTGATGCAGAGTTGGGAAGTGACTCACAACCTGACTTTCACAGCCTGTACAGGCCAGTGTGGGACACCAGTCACACCAGTCTGACAGCCCCAGAGTGCACCTAAGCTTCCTTCCCTTTTATGTGTAAAGATAATTCCTACTTTAGTGGTGTAACTAATTTTCCACAAAAGTAGAGACCACAGTCCTGACGCATCCAGGTGAGATGCCGAGGGGAAAATCCTACTATCCCTTGGGGGAGAGAACAGTGAGCAGATGGAATTCTAATGCATCACTTGTAGGAGTGCAAATTATAGTCACCAATTGAGTGGATACATTACACTTTCCTAGTTAGAGACACACAGCTCTACCTTTAAGTACCTGCCTTAGAGAACATGTGTACATGGGCACCATTCACAAGGACATTGATTAGGGTTCAGGTGCTACTGCTTTGATAATTTTCAGGGAAGTGTGAAGTGTGAGGCAACAGAGGCCACCCCTATGGAAAAGTCACAACAGAAAGCTTGGGTGGGCTTCCGAGTTGTGTGTGGTGCAGTCTCAGAGAGTCATTACAGTGTTAGGAAGAATGTTATCCAGGTAGATAGAGACTCAGGTATGTCACCTGCTTGCCAGCTGTGTGTAGCGAGGGTTCATCAAAGGAACCATATCTTGTGTCAGTACCTCTGTTGGCAGGAAGTTGCTCCCCTACCTCTTGCCCTGAGGTCAGGCAACTCAGTTCATGTTTCTGTGTCCCTGCTTTCTTTCAAGCTGCTGCCCCAGGGCTGGAGCTCAGAGGGAGTAAGTCTGAGTAAGTCTATGTGTGGGTCCTGTCAGTGGAACTGCCTGGGACTCCAGCCGTCCCCTGACTCAACAGCTCTCCCTCCTGACTCTTGTCTGCCACATGTGGCTGTGGGAGCAGCCCGTTTTGTGTCTCCTAGTCTCCATGTGGCTTCTTCTTTGCACCCTTAGCTGTGGGACTTCTGTTCAGCTAGAATGCAGGAAGTTCTGGATGATGTTTTTTCTGTAGTCCAGTAGTAATTCTGATGGGGTTGACAAATCTGCATGTAGCTTTTGTTTTGTTTTGTTATTCTGTGATTGTTCCTTTTACTTGTCCTTCAGATGCATCCATGTGGCATGTGACCTCTTTTCCCTCTTTTATGATAAGTTTTATTTCTCAATAAAGTTGACATAAAATATTATATAAGTGTCTGGGTCACAAGATAGACTTAAAATGTATTTTAAAATACTTTTTTGCCACTTTCCCTCACTCTTGCATCTCACTTTCTCCAGTTTGGTGTCATTGTTTTTCTAACTGAATTACATCACTTTCTATTCCTTTCACCAAGTGTGAAAATATGAAAATATCTAAAAACTTGCTTCTCTGGAAATGCCTTGTTTCAGGCTCATGTGCTTTATCAAGGAACTAGGAAACATTTTACCATTTCAATTAAAGTGGGTGATTCAACTCCTTGGAGAGAAAAACTTTTCTTGTGGTTAAGGCTCTCTTCCCAGAAATCTGTTCTCTCTCCTGGAGACACAGCCTCACAGGGTGGGGTTGGGAGGAGACACAGGTTCCCACTTAGGGACTCACCTGCCTGACACATTCATTTTGTCCCTTAAAGCTAATGGGGCTCAGTGCACAATCTTCACTAACAATCTGCTCCTGAAAGGTGTGTCCCCACTGTCGTCCTGTTGTCTTCTTTGTTATGAGGAAGTCTGGTCCCAGCGAGCTTGTCACCATGGTGATGTGCACTTCCTCTAGGAAATAATTTTAGGACTTTTTAGGATCTCAGGCCATTCCTCTATGATTTCATTTTTGAGTTGAAATTCACATTAAAATGAAATCAACCATGTAAAAATATTTTTTTATGTATTGATTTGAGGGGTGGGGCAGAAAGAGAGAAAAGGCCATCAGGTGTTGATCCATTTACTGAGGCATCCGCTGTTGCTCCCTGTGTGTGTCCTGACTGGGGACCAAGCCCACAACCTTGGATATTGGGATGATGTTCTAACCCACTGAATGACCCAGCTAGGGCCTCAAATGAACCATTTCTGATGCATAAAGTTGGGTGTAGGATATGTTCTTGTGTTTTTATTTGAGTTTCATTATCTTCATTAACCACAAAAAGTGAAGATATAGATTTCATTTTTATATACCTGCCCCCTAACACTAGATTGGTCTTTCTTCATCTCAGTAAAATGTTTGATTATTTATCTCTTGAGCTGTTACCAAATATCTCACTCACTTCTTTCTTTCTGACACCATAGATATGATGTCCACCCTCCTCACTATAGTCCCCAAGTATTTTCAGTCTCCACTTCTGGTCTCTCTGTGCTGCATTGTGGAAATTTCCTCTGTATTGTACTCCATTGTCATAAATAGCCTTTCAGCTCTGTCTCATCCTTGATAGGAAGAATTATTTTCATGTGTCCATCTATTGGGTTTTCTCATCTCTATGGTTTCTAAATCATTATGTTCACCTACATAAAACAATTCATATTGGCTCAGAATTTGAATCTTGCCTTTACTTTTCAGATATTTACACATGATCATCTTCCATTGGTCTCATATTTCTTACTCACTCTCTTTCATTGCATGTGACAGTCCCCATGTCAGCAGACGGTGTCCATAGCACTGTCTGTCACCATTAGGATTTCTCTACTTTCCACTCCTATAGGAAGTCTCTGCCCTCACACACCTGGTCTCCCTCAGATTCTCTGGGGCTGTCCTGGAAGCCACGCTGAGCAGGAACTGTGACTCCCTATGTCCTGCCACTCTCTCTCTCAGACTCAGCAATTACTCAGCCTCCTGCCCACCAGGGTGGTCCAATGGGAGCCTCACACGCACATGGGACAGACACCCATGGCTGACATACTGGACTCAGCCTGTTTCAGGACACATGGGGAGACTGCTTACTGCTGACCAATAACTTGGGTGAGTGGGCAGAGACATCCCAGAGCCTCTACTGAAACACGGGGCAGGGACCACATTTCCAGCCTTCACCTGCTCCCTGACCTTCTTCCTGTGAGGACCTGGGGTCCCTCTCTGTCCACTCAGGGGGGGATTCCCTTCCTATGACTCGTGGATAGTTCTGATTACTGGGCCCATTCAGTGTCAGTCTCTCTTCTCCACTCTGGTTTCCTCTCTATTTGGGAACATTTCTTTTTCCTTCATGTGTCTGTGCCTACATACTGTAGAGCTGTTGTGAGTAGCTGGGCTTGGTATTCAGAGCAGACAAGGTCTCGAGCGATCCAATAGTCTTGCCTTGGCCCTGGACATATTGATCCTCTCATGTTCCCATCCACTCACGTCTTCATCTCATCTGGAAATGGAAGTCTCCCTCCCATGAACCAGATCCACTGACTCACAACCACTGTGGGGACTGGGATTTGCAGCAGCATTATCCAGATGAGGAGACTGAGGCAGAGACAGGACATTACTAGTCAAAGACACATGGACATTGGATGATGAGTATTTAAGTAAACATCTGCTTTAAGTAAAAATCAGGACTGTAACCCAAATCAGTGTCTTCTAAAGCTTGAAGGCAGGACCACACATTGAGGAAGAGACTTGAACCAGGAAACAAGGGGCACTGAGGGGACGGGGATCACTCAGAGGCTTGTCCCCAGGAAGGTGGGTGGACTTTGTTGCTAAGAAGAAAAGAGAAGTGGGTGAGGGTGGCTGCGATACAAAGAAAGCCTCACTCTGGGGCCTGGGAAAGCAGTGTGCATCCTTCCCTCACTTCCCTGTGTCTGTCCTTTGTCCTCACTGTCACAGTGACACTCTCCTGAACTGCACAGTGAGGAGGAAACTGTCTCTGCTGATCTAAGCTCTGCAGGCACAAGGACCCCTGTCTTCCTGAAGCATCTCCAGGGCCTGGGTGACCACTTTCCATGGGGAGGACCCACAGTGAGGGGCTGTTATGTGGGTTAAGGGTGAAGGGATCTGGTGGTAGAGACTTTAACCTGAGAGGCTGTGCCCTGGGTCACCTCACCTGCAAGAGGTGTCTCAGGAGGCTGAGGGTCTATTTCTTCCTCCATCACAGGAATGAGAGCCAAACTCCTGCTGAGACACTGTCCCCTTCCTCAGGGGCTGTTGACGTGACAACCTCGTGACAGGGATGGCCAACCTCCCAGTCACCACACCCTGTGAGTTTGTCTACACCGAGGACGCTGTAGTCTCTTCCTTTTGCACAGCTGTGTTCAGACAGGAGACACCATGTCCCCCACCCTCATGGCCCTGCTCTGCCTTGGTGAGATGTGAGGGGGGAGAGGGGTCCTGCTCTGTCAGGACCCCAGGACTCAGGAAGCTCCTGGGGAGGACAGTTCTGCTCAGGATTCAGAACAAATCTCTGACAGGGACTCTCTTACAGGGCTGCGTGTGGGCCTGAGGACCCCTGTGCAGGCAGGTGAGTCTGTCCCCAGGGCTCCCAGGTGTCACTCCCCAATGGAGACAAGTCCTTGGAAAGTTGAGGATGAAGAACGTCAGTTCTGGGATCACAGATGGACATCAGAGATTTTTGGGGCTGAGAGCTGGGCACTGGGGGTAGGAAATGTTCTGACCAACCCCTCATTCCTTTCAGGGATCCTCCCCAAACCCACCCTCTGGGCTGAGCCAGGTTCTGTGATCCACTGGGGGAGCTCAGGAACTATTTGGTATCAGGGGATCCTGGAGGCTAAGGAGGACTGTCTGGATAGAGAGGATCTCAATGCACTGGGACAAACAGAAGCCAGTGGATCCCGGGGACAAGGCCAAGTTCTCCGTCACACAGATGAGAGAGCACACAGCAGGGAGATATGAGTGTTCCTATCTCAGCCCCACTGGCTGGTCAGAGCGCAGTGACCCCCTGGAGCTGGTGGTGACAGGTGAGGGGACAACCAAGGATCGCAGCCTCAGGCTCTGCCCTCAGGAAGGAGGATGCTCTCAGGGGTCTCCCCCCACAGCCCAGTCCTGGGGGACATGAGGGAGGTATGAGCCTTATTTAACAAGCTACCTCCTTCTCTGCTAGGATTCTACAGCAAACCCATCCTCTCAGCCTTGCCCAGCCCTTTTGTGACTTCAGGAGAGAGTGTGATTTCCAAGTGCCACTCAGAGGAGGGATTCGGCAAATTTGTTCTGACTAAGGAAGGAGAAGACAGGCTGTCCTGGACCCTGGACTCACAGCAACACTCCAGTGGGCAGTTCCAGGCCCTGTTCTCTATGGGCCATGTGACACCCACCCATAGGTGGACATTCAGATGCTATGGCTCTAACAGGAATAGACCCCAGGTGTGGTCACCACCCAGTGATGCCCTGGAGTTCCTGGTCTCAGGTGAGGAACTCCCATTCTGGTCCTATCCATGGATTGAGTCTCCAGAGAGTTTCCTGGGGCTCTTGATGTGAGGGGAGCCCCATGTGAGAGGTGGGGTGAGGGGAGTACAGGGGTTTCTGGGCCACAGAAAGAAAGACAGGGGGACCTGGGGGCCAGTCCAGGAGGGTCTATGGGAGGAGCAGCCTTGTCACTCCTGTCTGGTCCCTGCAAGTGGCTCAGGGAAGCCTTCCTTCCTGACCCAGCAGGGCCCCATTGTTGCCTCTGGACAGAACTTGACCCTCCAGTGTCTCTCTGACTTTGGCTATGACAGATTTGTTCTGTCCAAGGAAGGGGGACACAACCTGCCCCAGAACTCTGTCCTGCAGCTCCAGGCTGTGCTCTCTCAGGGTGACTTCCCCCTGGACACTGGGACCAGCTCCCATGAGAGCCAGTACATGTGCTATGGTGGACACAGCCTGTCCTCTGATTGGTCGGCCCCCAGTGACCCCCTGGACATCCTGGTGGCAGGTGAGGAGCCAGGGGGTTCAGTCAGGGATACAGTGTCTGCTCAGGCCCTCTGGGGGTCTTGGGTGGTGATTTCCAGGACCAGGGGTGTGGGGACCCCAGGGAGAGAAGGAGACAGCTCAGGGGATGGGAGCGGAGGGGGAGTCTCACAGAAAACAGAGACAGACAGAGAGGAGGGTCCTAAGAAAGGGGCCTGGTGACTCTCAGGTAAGAACTAGGTGGCAGCAGCCACTCACCCACGCCCCTCTCTCTAAGATGGCTCCTTGACAGACCCTTCCTCTCAGTGCATCCAGGCCCCACAGTGGCCTCAGGAGAGAAGGTGACCCTGCTATGTCAGTCACAGAGCCTGAGGGACACTTTCCTTCTGACCAAAGAGGGGGCAGCCGATCTCCTCCTGCGTCTGAGATCACAGTCTGGAGCTCAGCAACACCAGGCAGAGTTCTCCCTGGGCCCTGTGACCTCAGCCCAGGGGGGGACCTACAGGTGTTACAGTGCAAACCACAACAGCCCGTACCTGCTGTCACAGTCCAGTGAGCCCCTGGAGCTCCTGATTTCAGGTGAGACCCCTGGCACTGTTCTCTCTGTGCTCACTCAGCTCAGGGGCTTGTCCCTAGTAAAACTAGGGAAAAAATAAATGAGGAATGCCGGAGGCTCCACAGAGGGGGTCCAGCCCCTGAAGGATGGAGAGACACAGAGTCTCCCAACCCCGAGCCTCCTGTTCTGAATCTCAGCAGAGAGAAAGAGCAGGAGGGTGAGTGAGAGGTGTGAGAAATGACAAGAAATGTGATTAGACTGAGCAGAGAGGAGAGATCCCATCCCCCACTCACTTCCGGCATCTTCATCTGAGAGTTGGAGGCCCTGGGGTCCCAGCCCCCACTGGACCCTGTTCCAGAGAGAGCAGCTTCACCTCCCCTGGGGGTCCAGATCTGCAGGCCCCCGGGCTACCCTGGAGCCTCCAGCACTCACTGCTCACCTGAGAGTGAGGAGGGGCTGTGCCAGGATCAGGAGGAGCTGGGGGCTCCTACCCACACTGAGGGTCCCCTGTCTGCTGTGTGGTTCTGGGGGCCCTTGTCTGTTCCTGTTCTTTTCCGAGAACTTTCTGCACAGTGTGTCAGTATATAGAGTAACAGTGTAATTTATATTGTATAGAGTCAACTTTCAAATGTCTATAATGCTCTTCCTATTTTCCTAAAGAAGACTAAATTCAGACATTAGTTGCAGGGAATTGCTTCTCGTTACTACTAAGTTTTTGTATTACACACATTTCAAATGAGGTTTTAGTGAACTTCAGAAGCACTTTGATGGGTATTTGTAAAACTGAGTAAATTTCCACCCAAGTTTCAGAACTGCACATCTAATAATTTAATTTGTGTGTAAGCTGTTTGATTCCTCTTCACAGTCTAAATAGTATGTACACATAGGAAAGCTATTGCTTTGGGCATATTTATTTTATAACCAGTATAGCTTCCTAAAATTCTCTCCCTTCAGATTGTTTTTCAATTGATCTCACTGACATAATGAAAAAATTATAATAATGATGAGTGAAAGGTAAATTCACTTTTTCAGACAGTACACTGTTTGTCTGACTCCAGATTCCACATGATACAGTGGTCAAGTAAAATATTCCACAGCTTGACCTCTGAAAAACAGTTTCATTCATAGCCCAAATTATTTCAAGTCAAACTCATTAAGATGTTTGTATTTTACATTCAATTAACTATCAACCTTTATTTCAATATGTTTTCTGATTTCCTTAGAGGTTTATTAGGATTTCTTTTTTACCAACAGATACACGTCTCCTAAAAAGTATCTTGCTGTCTGATTTATAACTGCATGAGACACGTTACAAAGGCTTCTTGCTTTCAACCATTGGATATTAATGCAAATGAATAACATTTATTGTCCATGTGCATTTTCCAAATGTTGTGAGCTGATATTGAGCATTTTGCATGGACCTCTGGAATTAGAATAGAAGGGAATACGTTTTTACATCTTGTTTTCAATATCAAAATGGGGAAGCAGGTTCTCATAGTTGCCTAGTTTTGGTGCTTGCAAAAGACAATAATTTGGGGCAATTTCTCTGTTCCTGAAAGTGTGAATACCACAACTGTGGGCTTCCTTGGTTGGCAGGGTTGATAAGCAGTGCATGGAGGTTGTGTTTTGGGGTAAACATGACAGGATTAACCATCCATCCATGAAATCTTGCCAGAATTCCCAGAGTTTGTCTGATAGGAGAGAGAAGATGATTGGCCTGCCCCTTCTGGGCCCCTGACTTGACCTCCGACCCCATGTTCCAAGGCCCAAAGTCCCCATCCCCCTTCTCCTCTGCCCCCTCCCTACATCCCACAGAGGAGAAGTTATTCCCTATTGAAGACCAGACTAGAAACTTCTGGGGACCTGCCTCCTTATGACTTGCTCTGGGTCTTGAGTCTCAGACTGAGCACAGAACAATCAGCTCTAAATTATTCCTGAACTGAGATAATTTTTTCCCTAATCCTGAGCTTTTTTGCACAGCTCACTCTTGTCATGGCAGCTGGGAGCCAGAGCTGGATTCAGACCTCCCAGGGATGCTGACATCACAGGTAGGGGAGAACCTGGGGGGACATTTGGAGCTGCCTGATGATGCTGACCTCTGTCTCCACATTTTGCAGCCTCCCAACCCAAAGACTACCCAGTGGAGAATCTCTTCTACATGGGCACAGCTGTGCTGATCCTGGTGGTGGTGCTGTTTCAGGCTCGAGACAGTGAGAGAATGGCCCAGGCTGCAGCCAGGATGTGAACACAGAGGGGACAGGGAACCATTCAGAGTGGGAGAGCCGTGGAGCCCATCTGATGACCCAGGAGGTGGGGAAGGACAGTCTGACCATAG
This sequence comes from Phyllostomus hastatus, assembly GCF_019186645.2. Lineage (NCBI taxonomy): Eukaryota > Metazoa > Chordata > Mammalia > Chiroptera > Phyllostomidae > Phyllostomus > Phyllostomus hastatus. The sequence goes on from NW_025333683.1 coordinate 10,158, forward strand.
GTGGGAAACTGTCTGCTGATTTCTCCAGGAGAACAGACATGGCAGACGAGGTTTGGGGACAGGAAACGTGAGCCGTGTTCCTGTGGAGACACCACCCCCTTCCCACTGTGGGGCTGTTTCTCCTTATCCTCACTGCCTCTCCTTGACTGTCCTTCTGTTCTCACCCCTGTGACCTGAGAGGCCGCCCCACATGGCTGGTTTCGGTTCACATCTACACACCCCTTCATGCTGGATCCCACTTGGATAAATAAATCTGGTGTCTTCATAACCCACGACCTTTTTTAAACTATACAAACAAAGTACCAACATCTATCCCTGGTGAGTGAATGTCAACATTCTGCAGCTAAGTGACAGAAGCCAGAGAGAAAAGATCATGTTTTCTGTGACTGCGTTTGTACCAAGTGTCCAGGAGGAGGAAACCCACAGAGACAGGAGTCAGGTGGGCTTGTTGGGGGCTGATGCAGAAGAGAGATGGGAGACTGACAGCTTTGTGCTATATGGGTGCACTGTTAGACAAATTTCTTATTAAAACCAGACAAAATTGTGGTTCAGACACTGTGTATATTGGATTCTAGCGAATTCTATATTTGAAAATGCTCCACTGTATGTTCCATGAGTTTATGACATTAGAAAGAAATGTAACTAAAAGGAGATGGTTTCCTGTGGATTCTTATTACTTTTGAAGTGTCCCCACGTCCCCAGGGCTGTTTCGTGGGAGGCGGGACTCCCAGCAGGTCCAAGATGCCCTCAGTGTTCAGTGCTCAGGCTCAACCCCTGGTGGGAGTCCCACCCTCACTCCTGAGTGTGGTGAGTCCAGGATCCAGGATGAGCAGCATCCTTCCTGTCTCCCCTCAGTCTGGGCTCACCTACCATTCAACCAAGGATGCCCTGTAGCTCCTGATGCCCCCTGATGGCTAGAGGGCGATATATACACTGCGTCCAAGTAGCCCTTCCACCCACAAGTATCTCATGTCCGTGTCTTAATCAGGCCCAGAAATGACACAGATGGAACCTCTTCATGTCTCAGGCTCTGCTGATTCTCACAACACCTGTGAGACCTGAGCTTCCACCCTTGTCTGCAGTGAGGGAAAAGGGAGAGGAGCGGAGGTTTCTGGCTCAGAACTATGAATAATGTTTCCCTTTGTCTTAGATTAAAACCTGTGAATTGTATGCAACTGGTGCTTCTGCCCAGCACATGGAGACAGAGTGACCAGTGTCAGATGTAGGGTCAACCCTCACAGAGCAGGGCAGTGAGGAGGCAGACATACTCAGGGGCCTGGATGAAAGAGAAAGAGAGAAGCTCTCCTGCTCACAGAGATGAGGAAGTCAGAGAGAGGAAGTGAGAGGGAGAGACCAAACCACACTCCCGGTCAGGACAGTGGGTGGCTCTTGCAGTGGGTCAGGTGACCATGTTGTATTTCACTCCCCAAGCCTCCAGCCCCTCAGTGGGTGGTCAGTCCTGAGACGGTGCAATTGCCTCCCCAGGCCACCCAGGCAGAGATCAGACAAACCCTAAGATCTTCCCTCTCTTCCTCCCACACGATGAACACACCCACAGCTCTGACCCTGAACCTCTCTTTCTGAGACCCAGGTCCCCTCCACGGTCACACTCATGTGAAGACCCAGGCCATCATGGGGGTGTGACCCCATCAGCCTCCTCTCTGGCCTCCTGAGGACCCTCCTTCCCAGCTGAGGGTTTTACTCTAATACGCCTGAACTTACCTGTCATTGACCCTCCCTGCACAAAGTCTTTCTACAGGTCTCCACCTTGCTCCAGCACATCCAAGTGGGTCCACCTGACCCCCCATGTTGTTGGGGATCAGGGTGTGCTAAACTCTCCATCCCAAGCAGAGACAACTGGTCCTACAAAGCAGACCCTTCCCAGTGCCCACCTCCCCTCCCCAGACTCACACACCTGGGTCATGGACACACTGGGCTTGTCATGGGCACCCCCTGAGCCAGTCTGCTCTGTGCAGACTCCACTGCACACCTCCTAGACCAAGACACACAAAGAAGTCTTCCAGCATTTCTCACTCAACTCTACACACACTTTTGTGTTAGGGATTACTTAAGATTTCATAAGAAAGCCTCATAAACCACTTAGAATGCTGATTAACTCATCAAGGGGTATCCTATGGTGTTGGAGTTTTATCACTGTTTATTATCCATAAATCTTACTAGAGTCTAGTCCCACACCATGGTATCTTCTGAACACACCAATCTGCTCACACATTTTTTTACTGAATTCTTTTCTGTAACTTTAAAGATCAAACCCAGTAGTGCCTGCAGGGAGCAGAGGCCCCCTGTGACCAGGACACCACACACCTTGGTGACTCATGGCTCTTAGAATAATCACCCTCTTTCTGGTCCATGGTAATGTCCTCTCACCCCCCCTGGGCTGGCCCTGTGGTGGACAGCGCACATGCTCAGTCAACATCAGCCAGATGCTGGAATGGAGAAAGGCCGGAAGAAACTTTGCTTTTACATTGTCTCAGGAAAAGGAAGTGAATTGCCCACAGTTATATGGGCTGTAAAACAGGCAGTCAGAAGTTTGACAAGAACTGGGCTGCTCCTGAGTCCTGCCCAGCATCCTCTGCCCTCATATTCTGGGAAAGGTGTCTCCCTCTGGACTTGGGCATCACATGAGGTGGAGGCAGCACCTTTGGGGTCTGCTGAGACTGAGATCTGGTCTGAAAGGTGCCAGAACCTGCTGTCTCCCCCACCACCCCTCAGGGAGGGCAGGTTGCAGCGGAGGAAGAAACTGTGACTTGTCACAGAAAGCCTGGACCTTGGTACAGCCTGTGTGTCTGTCTGTCCTGCAGGGCTCAGGGACATTTTATGTCATCTGCACCCCTGGGGACCCTAGCAGACAGCATAATGACCTGGACCTTCATTGCTCTTCTCAGTCTTGGTGAGTTCTGGGGAAAATCAGAAGGATGGGCTCTTCTGCACTCACAGATTTGGACTCAGTTGGGTCAGAGGGGGCAGAAATTCTAAGGACAGAAGATATCAGCTCAGCAGGGTTCCAGACCAGGCCTGGAACCTTTGTGGGTGGGAAAAGGATAATCTCACAGGGATTCTCTTCCAGGATTGTGTGGTGGCCTGTGGGACCAGGTCCAGGCAGGTGAGTCCTTCCCCAGAGCTCTTGCTTCAGCACAAAGATGCCCCTGGGCAGCTGGGGGACACACAGTGCATCTGGGCTGATGGTGACCAGTGTGGGAGGGGCCTTAGAGTGACAACTGGGGAAACTGAGGGAACAAGAACACCCCCTGACACTGAATGTCTGATTCCTTTCCAGGAGTTCCCCCCAAACCCTCTATCTGGGCAGACCCAGGCCCGAGGGTCATAGAGGGGAGTCCTGTGACCATCTGGTGTCAGGGGTCTCTGCAGGCAGATGGCTACCTTCTGTATGATGACAGGAGCTCTCAGCCCTCTTATAAGAGGGTCTCACAGACCTCCAGCAACAAGACCGGGTTCCTCATTCAGTACATGAGCTCACAGTACACGGGGCTGTACCAGTGTGCATACAGCGCTGGGGACACGCTGTCTGAGAAAAGCGAGCCCCTGCTCCTGGTGGTGACAGGTAAGGGGGAACCCAGGTCTCCTCCCCACTGTGGACCACTCCTCAGAGGATGAAGGGGATAGAATGTGGCTGTAGGGAGGCCTCAGCCCTCACAGCCGACACCTAGGGAAGTTGGGGTGACTGTCCCCTTTAAATCAGATCCTCCTTCTCCCTCAGGAGTGGACAGAGCACCCTCCCTCTCAGCCCAGCCAGGCCCAGTGGTGGCCTCAGGAGGGAATGTGTCCCTCTTGTGCAGCTCACAGTCCACACAGGGCCCTTTCCTCCTGCTGAAGGAGGGAGGGGCTGAGCTGCCCACACGCCGGAATTCGGAATGGAATTACAGTGCTTGGAGGTGGCAGACTGTCTTCTCTGTGGGCCCTGTGAACTCCTCCCATGGGGGGACCTACAGATGCTATGGTTTTTCCAGCTACAATCCCAATGTGTGGTCACACCCCAGTGTCCCTCTACGCCTTGAGGTCACAGGTGAGGTGGCCCATACTTGGCTACAGTTCTTTCATCGGCCCCAAATTTCTGATCTAAACCTGCCTACTAAAGTCCTGGGGGTTGTGGGGTCACTGACAGGGGTTTACTGGGGACAGAACCAGAGAGAGGAGACTTAGGGAGGGACAAGTGAGAGCTCTCCCTGCAGCCCCAATGGGCTGGTGTGCCCCTGAGTGACAATGACCTTCTCCCCAGGTGTGTACAGGGAGCCCTCCCTCTCAGCCCAGCCAGGCCCCCTGCTGCTGACTGGAGACCACCTCACCCTCCAGTGTCACTCAGATCCCGGCTTTGACAGATTCGCTCTGACCAAGGACCAGGGGCTCACACCCCCTCAGCGTCTCCATGGGCAGCATAGCCCCAACTTCACTCGGGGCCCTGTGTACCTCACCCATGGGGGCCGGTACAGGTGCTACAGTGGACACAACCTTTCCTATGTGTGGTCGGCCCCCAGCGCCCCCCTGGACGTCTTCATTGCAGGTGAGGAGCCCTGCCCTGCCCCCTGTCCTGACTGTCTGCCTTGGGGCTCTGGCCCGGGGTCACCTTGGTGGTGATGGGATCCAGAATCAGGTCCTGAAGTAGAGGCTGAGAGGACTGAGGTTTTGGGGAGGGAGGAAGTGATGGGCATGGAGATAAAAGCTGCCCACCAGAGGGACTGAGAGGAGCTGAGAGGGGTCACAGACAGTGTCCCTGGGGAAGGACATGGTCCCTCAGCTCAGGGTCAAGGGCATAGGGGGTGAGGTTACTCTGCACATCACAGCCCTCCTCTCCCCAGGAATGGACAGGAAACCCTCCCTCTCAGCCCTGCCAGGGCCCTCAGTGCCCTGGGGAGCCAACGTGACCCTGCAGTGTGGATCTGAGGTCAGGGCTGACACCTTCCACCTGCACAGAGAGGGGTCCCCAGATCCTCCCCAGCAGCTTCATCTGCAGGACACAGCTGCCCCCTCTCAGGCCAACTTCACCATCAGCCCTGTGACCTGGGGCCACAATGGGACCTACAGGTGCTACAGCTCAAACAGCTCCTCCCCCTTCCAGCTGTCACAGCCCAGTGACCCCCTGGAGCTTCTGGTCTCAGGTGAGGATCCCCTCCCCACCCCTGTGTCCTCATGGTCATTTTAGACCCTGTCCCCATGGGGCCTTTAGGCTGGATATGGAGTGAGGGTGTCACCAAAAGAGGGTCAGCATGAGGGGACTCTCACCTCCCAGAGGGATAGAAAAACATAGCTACCCCACCCCTGCCTCACCCTCATCATACATCTGAGGCCCAGACAGTTTCCAGGGGCCCAGGGAGGCTGGAGATGCCTTGGGCTGAGCAAAGGGAGGAGAAGCCAAGGACACCCATCCTGATCCCTTCCTTTTTGAGTGCCCATGGCCTCACCCAGACCCCAGGGTGAGCGTGGTGATTAGCAGAGGCCTTGCTTCCAGAGAGAACCAGATCCCCTACTCTTGCACACTTGTATCCCAGGGAGCCTTGGGGCCAGACAGTGATGCTGGGGGGGATCATGGAGCCCTCAGGGATGTGAGGTTGAAAGGTGACAGGTCCCTTGGTCATGGGGGAGGGAGATGCTGTGGTCCCACTTAGGGGAGGGGCACCCGGCTCAAGTGGAGAGAAGGCAGCTCCCACACCTTACCCCTATCCTGACCACCAGGAGGCTCTGAGGATCCTGCCATCTCCCCTATGAGACAAGACCATAGAGCAATAAGTGAGGGTCTCTGTGGGGAGGCGTTGGATGTGTCCATGGGGACAGGGGCTGAGTCCTCTGCAAGTTCAAGCTTCTCTGGAGGCTCTGAATTGGACACGCCCTTCCCCTCTCTGTGCCTCAGTGTCTCCAAGTGTAAAAGGAGAGAATTGTTGCCCAGAGCTTAGATTGCCTTTTAGTATGGTTCTGACCTCCTAGGAGGGGGCCTCACAAGGAAGCCCCCCAGCACATGATGTTATGGGGACTGTCTCCTCTCTAGCAGTGATGATGAGAATATACAAAGAGGGACACACAGGAAAAGGGTCTGAGACACCCAGGTCCTTTCCCTCAGCTCAGACTCAACTCAGAGGAGGGAACAAGGACTGGAGTCAGACCTGGTTCTGGACCCAGCTCTGTTGCTCCTGCTGTAGGGGACCTGAGGTCCCTTCTCCTATCTGAAAGTCAGGTTCATGTCTGTTCACCCCTAGTCCCCTCCTGCCCACAGGCCTACAGTGACATTAGTTGACATAAGGGGACTCACAGAGCTCAGGAAGGCAGAGCTTCAGCCCTGCCTGCCCTTCCCAAACAGGCGTTAGGATTCACCCCAAATCCCTGCCCCTCCTGTGTCCCTGCTGTGCTGTGGGACAGGTACTAAGGAAGGACCCTCAGCTCTGGGGGAGATAGGACAGGCTCCTGACAGATGAAGAGCCCAGAGCTCAGAGCTGGTGTCCACCTGGGGTAGCAGGAGGACAGCTAATGAGACCCATATCCCGGGGTCCAGTCCCAGCCCTGTTCTGGACAGGCTGGGTGGCCTAGGGCATGTGGCTAACCTCTCTGAGCTGCAGTAGACTGGGTGGAAGGTCAGCCATCCCTGGTGCATGAGGGCTGTGAGGTTAGAAGAGATGAACAGCAGACCCCAGCATGTGCTTTGCACACAGTAGGTGCTCATTAAATGGCACCTTTGGCTCATTCATGACATCACTCCAGCCCAAGGTCTCCAATGGTACTGGAACATCCTGATTGGGGTCTCAGTGGCCCTCACCCTGCTGCTCTTCCTCCTCCTCTTCCTCCTCCTTCGATTCTGGCATCAGAGCAAAGGTAGGACATTGGGTGAGTAGGAAAGGGGGTGACTGGGTTACAGGAGAGAGGGGCTCAGAGCACCTGCTGCAGGAAAATAAATAGGTGGGGAAGGGTAGCTGAGAAACAGATTTCTCCAGAATCTCCAATCAGAAAATCTAGAATGAAAATACTTACCATGAGCACAGATGTGCAAATGTGAGGTAGTCTTTTATTATTTTTAGTGTCCTGAAACATGAAATGTATGCACAAGTGTGTTAAGGTTTTCTTCTTTCCTCTGGAATCACATGGGGAGGAGGAAGAGGGGTGGTCCCAACCCTCCCAATGCTGAGACTCTCGCTCTTGGCCAGCCCAGAGAAAGGCTGATATCTGACCTCCTGCAGGGGCCACAGACCTGGAGCCCAAGAACAGAGGCCTGCACACCAGGTAATTCCTGCCCCAAAGGCCCCAGACCCACACCCCAACAGGAGCCGCTCTGCCCCTAACTCCGCTGTCTCCTCCCCCAGATCCAACCCAGCTGCAGATGCCCAAGAAGAACCCCTCTGTGAGAGGAAGGGACAGCTGCCCTGGGGAGGGGACACAAGGATTTCAGGAGGCTATGGGGGAGGGGACAGCTTGGGAGGCTGTGGGGGTCAGGGGTGAGAGAGACTGAAATCCACACAGCCCAACCTAGCCCCTCACCTCACCCCTGGGTTAGTGGCCCAACTGGGAGCAGGCAGGTCTGCAGTCCTGAGATCTCAGGGACCATGACAGGAGACACACCCTGTTCTGCCCCCACAGATGCTGCTGTGAAAGACCCACAGCCTGGGGAGGGCATGGAGCTGGATCCTCAGGTGAGATACTGGCTCCTGTCCAGGCTGCCAAAGACCTTCCTGTTGCCCAGTTTACTCCAGTTGCCACTCCCTGTCCTCACCTCCCCTGGTTCTCAGTAGCACCCACACTGACCTGGCCTTCTGGGCACTGAGTTGTCCTGCTGTGACTCACCCTCCCTCAGCTTTCCTGTGTCCTCGTGACCCGTCCTGGGTGGTCTCCTGTGCTGGCTCCTCATCTTCTGTCCCTGTGCAGCCCCAGGTCTCAGGAGGAGGCATGAATGACTGAATGACTGCAGGTCCCAGGGTCCTGTCACTCATTCATGCAGCGGCTGTGACAGGGGCTCACTGGTTACCGGCTCCATGTCAGTGTCCCACTGCAACCCTGAGCAGCCTGTCCCCACCCTCCTCCAGCTCCCCTGTGGGTGAGGGAGACACCTGCAAACAGGCAGATGATGTCCTGGAGAGCTAAGTGCTGTGAAGGAGAATGAAGCAAGAGCAGGGGGAGGAATGTGTGGTGAGGGGAGAGAACAAAGAGAACAGCAGGTGCAAAGGTCCTGAGGCAGGACCTGCTGCTTCAGCCAGATGGGCTTTGTGGCTGGAGCTGAAAGAGCATGAGACAGAGCGTTAGGTTAAGAGTCAGATCTGTAGAAGCACCAGGAGTCCCAAGGCTCAGGGAGTCCCTGCAGACTCCACCAGGAGAGTGACCTCATCTGATCTGAAGTTTAACTCATCAGTCTGACACCGGGTGCACTCATGACTGGAGGATTTCAACTGTGGGGTCAAGGATACACTGGTTCTGTCTCACTGTCTCTCTGCAGCAGAACAGGACTCATGATGACTCCCAGGGAGAGACATACACCCAGGTGACCCTCTCAACATCAAAGCTCAGGCAGGGAATGGCCTCTTCACCTTCCCCACTATCAGAGGAATTACTGGACATGAAGGACAGACAAGCAGAAGAGGACACACACATGGACAGTCAGGTGGGTCCTGTCCTCTCCAGACCCCAGGCTTCCCCAACCCCAACCACCATTCACTCCTCTCGCTGCCCCCTGCTCCAGGCTGCTGCCTCTGCTGCCCCCCAGGATGTGACCTACGCCCAGCTGACCCACTTGGCCATCAGACAGGAGGCAAGTGCACCCTCTTCCTCCCCATCAGAGGAGCCCCCAGATGAGTCCAGTGTGTATGCTGCTCTGGCTGTCCACTAGCTGAGGAAGGATTCAGACCCCACACTCCCAGGAGGGGCCCTGCAGCGACCCCAGAAGGCACAGGAGCTGCATGAAAGGACACTCACTAGTGGCCCACAGCCAGCCTGGGGACCAGACATGGACCCCAACAGCTTCTGGGACCCTCTGGGAGTCCCCTTATTTGGCAACCACAGATAAGTACTATCTCTATACTTTGGAATCCAAGCAACAGACTTACCAAGAATCAATGTGTAAATTTAGAACCAAAATGGAAGGGACAGAATGCTATCAATGAATGATCATGTAAATGTTATACATTAGTCCTATGAAATGGAACATTAACAACCATGAATGAACATCTTAGAGAAGAAAAAGGTGAAGACATAGAAACCACCTAAATGTCCTTCCACACATGCTGAGATGAAGGTGTGGCAACCTGTGTGATGGAGTGTTGCTCAGCCACAGAGATGAAATCCTGTAAGTGCAGTGACACGGAGGCATTGTGAGTATGTCATGCTACATGGGGTAAGTCAGACCCCCCAGCACAAGGACCGTACGACTTCACTTGTATGTGAGTGAGATGTGAAACTCTGTACTGTCATATGTATTAACTATATGGAACTTGTAATAAAAAATTTCCTGCAATGTGAATGTGGATTCCAAAAAGCTTTATTTGCAAATGCTTCTGAACATATATGCATGTATGAAACACACACACACATGCACACACATAGGGGCATACACAGACATACAGAGAGCAACACATAAAAAAGAAAACAAACTCATAGAGGTAGACATCAAAAAACTGGTCACTTTAGGGGAAGGGTGTTGGCAGGGGGCAGATGAAAAAGGAAGGGTGTTAAGTGTGCAGTGACAGAAGGAGATGAGCCTTTGAGTGGTCGGGACACAATGAAGTATATAGGTGATATACTACATCAAAGATTTACAAAAAATTACAAAAAGAATGGCAAAGTATTCCCAATGAGGGTAGAAGGTGGAAAATCATAACAGTAAGAGCAGCTACTGAGGAAAAATCAGGAAGGCCAAAAAATTTTCATTCTTGCAAACATTAATCACATTTCTAAGGTCTAGGACACTGGGCACAGAACAAAGAGAGAAGCCTCTTGTCACCCCTATCAGGACAGCATCTCACAGCCTTCCTTTCAAATACATAACAGAACACTGTGAAACGCATACCCCTGAGACATAAATAAGAGTTCTGTGCTTTACTGCCCTTTAATAAAAAGGTCATGAATTTTCACAAGAACACTACTAACATTTTCACACCAACATAATAAAAAATGTAGATGAAATCCACAAAAATACAATTTACGAAAATGACAGACATAGAATAAATAGAAACTCTGAACTGTTCTACATGAAACATTTTGACCTTGTACTTCAAACTTTTCCCACAAAATGAATGTGGAGTCTGGGAAAACTCACTGATAAAATCTTCCAAATGCTTTTGTATGCAAAAGCACGCACACACACACAAACACACACACTCAGATACACAAACATACACACAACAGCCTTACACTCATTTTTCTTGACAACAGAGAAGAAAGGCACATCCCACAACAGAGTTTATCAGGCCAGAAATAAATTGATGATGAAACCAAACGACGGAGCTACAAAGAGGAGATCTCACAGGAAGCTCTCTCATGTGAGCTCAGGTGCAGAGTCCTAAACAAAATTTCACCAAGATGCATCAAAGCATAAACTGTGTCATCCATCCCGACCAGGCAGGTATGTGATTTCAGGAATGCACAGTTGGTTCATATCCAGAACATCATCAGTACAATTCAAACTTTCAAAGCATAGTAATAAAAAATAAAATAAAATAAAATAAAATAAAATAAAATAAAATAAAATAAAATAAAATAAAAGGATCCTCCCAACTGATGTAAAACTTGTGTTAAAATACAGCACCAATTTCTAATGAAAAACACTTCAGAAAGACAAGGGCATTTTCTATCACCTATCAAAGCATCTTTCAAAAGCTTTCTAAAAAGAAATGATGTTTAAACATAAAAACTTGAAAACTTTTTACCTGCAATTGAGACTGGGCCAAAAATAGTCACTAGGGAGCTGCACAGGCTCAGCTTCTCACCTCCTGGTACTCCTGCATGTCAGTCCAGGCCAGCCCCACACCCCAGGTTTTGCTGGGAGGGGAGGGGCACCCATCTGAGGGGGGAGTGGAGGGTGGCCACCCTGGGGCCCCGCCCCACCACAGGCCCTGCCCAGCACCCAGCACCCAGAGCAGTTCCCTCCCTCACAGTCTCAGCTGTGGGTCAGGTCCCACCTCTGCCCCTGCTTTGGCTCCCACTCCCACACCTGCACCTGCACCTGTTTCTCCAGCTTTCCACCACAGCATCTTCTGATCCTGCACCTGCTAGTGCAACCAAGCAGGAGACACCTGGAACTCCCATCAACAATCAGACATCCAGACATTCTTCCCTGTTAAACATTTTTTGAGGATGCAACAAATGCTCTTGTGACAGATCAGTTCTCTGAGAATATGGCCACTGAGGTCATGACGATGGGCTATGAATCATAGCAAGGGATGCAGCCATGTGAGCCAGGTTCACCACCCTGAGAGCCTCGCTGTATCTTTAAAGGAAACTCTAGAGGCAGAAAAAGTCAGGCTGTGCTTGCTCCCCTTCCAGGTGCTAGTTCTGGGGCTCCTCAGCCCAGGGCCCTGTCCCTGCAGAGCCTGAGACAGTACTAAAGGAGGGGACCAGGGGGTTTCTTTGTTGATGTTCTGCAATGACTCCCTTTGTTTTGTTTTCTTGAGGTCCATCCCACATGGCTGCTTTGAGTCCTCACATCTAAAATATCATGCCCTCTTCCCCTGTTATGTAATAAAATGTTCTTCATTTATAATCATATTACCAGATGGGCATTATTGAATTTATATTTCTTCAGTTCACAAAATTAATGTGGATTCACTAACTGATTAAATGCACTAAGTCAGATACAAGCCTGGGAAATACAGATCCCAACCCACACCACCACCCTTTCTGTTCCCACAGTCCTTCCTGTCTCTATCAGATGCCACCTGTGCCATTTCCTGAGAAAAGTCATCACTTGAAGGGACAGCCTGGTGGTGTGCTGCTCTGAAAACTCATCTATTTGAGCATCCTGACTTGTGACGCTTGCCCATTTCTGTGGTGTAAATTCTTCCCCCATGACCAACCTAAAATGGCAACCTGACTTCACTGTGTGCAGAGTTGGGAGATTGCAGAATCATCCTCACCACCGAGAAAGGGCCTTCGGACAAACACCTCCCCACATGCCCTCTGTTCAACTGCATTTCATCATCTTGTAGACATAATGATAATTCCTACTGTAGTGTGAAAATGCAGTGTCAGTGAAATTGTGACAACATAACCCCAGATATTCACACAAGAGTAAAAAATAAAATCTGAAAACAAATGGGTTCAGAATTCAAATAAATGTGGTGGAGGTAAAAATTACTTCAACCCATTTGGAGAGTATGTTGGAATTATCTAAGTAAAAGGAGGAGACACAGAGTTTTGACCATAACATATACATGCTAGAGAAACTGTGTATGCAGGCACCAGTTACACTCACAAGAACATGGACCAGTGTGACCCTCATATTATAAAGCAAGCACACATCACAAAACCCCATGAGTAAAAAAGAAACACGGGTGGTATTTGTTCACCATGACCTACCAGATGATGGTGCAAAAGTGAAAATTAAATCACCAAAACAATGCATTTCAATCTTCAAACGTGCTGGTGAGTCAATGAAAGAGGATTCTCAAAAGAAGGCAGGCAGGGCTGTTCCATTGTGTAACCTTCAGAAAGAGACGCCATTGGTCACTCAGGCAGGCACCCCTAAGAGAAACCTTATGAACAAAAGTAGGAATGGATCCCTTGTGATCCGTTCAGGGGTTAAATGTAGTGCAATGTTGAAGGTTTGTTCAAATGTCCTTTGTGAGTTTCATTTGGTGACTTCAAAGTCCAGTTGTCATTATAGGAAATGCTGCCTTTCTATTTGGTGATTTCTCTATATCTTCATACAATTTACTGAGCTGTCATGAAGTTAGGTGGTAAAGTCCACTAGCTAACCCAGGCAATGTGCTTCTTTAAAGTAGTTGTTGATGTGTTACAGGAAAAGTGTTGTGTTGGCATTACAGTTCCCTCAAAACATGATCAGGACCTGCCCTACCAGCTGCTCTAAGTCCAACCAAAAGAGGAGTCCCTGCCTGGGGCAGATGCTGGGTCTCAGAAGACAGCCTGTGCATCACACCAGACATGCAACTGACCATGTCAAAGGTCCACGACAGCTCCCGATCCCATGTTGCTCCAACTGTCTGGATGCTTGTAGGTCACCAGTATGTACATGTGGGTTATTTCACAGAATGGGGTTCAACTCCATTGGGAACTCATTTCCGATCACACAGGTTTTGGTTGCAGGCTGAACAATGCTCAGGATATCTGCTGTCCTCCTGGACCCCACTGAGGAGGACTCAAGGGAAAGGAGCTGAGTGCAGGGGGTATCAGATGTTGAGGTCAGGCTTGTCTTGATTCCTTTCTTGATGGAAACTCCCTGGATGCCTGACTTTGAAAAACAGACTCGGTATCAAAAATACTTGTCACTGATATGTGGTGTTTGATAAACGAATGTACAAAAAATGCAAAAGAATGAAGTGTTCTATGTATCACACACCCCACACCAAAATGAACTCAAAATAAATCAGTATGCAACTAATATTATAAAAATCGGGATCTAATGGATAAAAATCTTCATGAGTGTGGGCTAATTTATGTTTTCTTGGAAATGACACTAAAAGCACAATAAACAAAAATATATGTTAGACTTTATCAAAGTAATAATGTATGTGAATCAAAAATCGCTATCAAGAGAGTAAAAAAAACTCAGACATACAAAACTGGAGAAAATATTTGCAAATTATACTTGATAATGATTTAGTCCAGGATACACAAAGCACGTATGTAACTCAACCACACACACCAAGAAAGCCCAATTCATAAAACTGGTCAAAGGATGTGAGTAGGTATCTCTACCAAAAAGATATTCTGCAAAGACAATAGCTACAAATGGAAAGATGAGCTCAGGAAAACATGCTCCCCATGGTCAATCATTAGGAGAATGACCTTGAAAATGACAGTGACCAACATGAGCAAGATGGTGGCCAGATAAGAAGTCTCGGCTCTGCTCACCCACAGAAGCCACGACTTAACCACCATCTATGGACAAAACTCAAAACTACATTCACACTCTGGGGTGAACATGCGAAGTTCCAGCACCAGCACCCCATGGAACAAAAAACCCAAGAAATATCACCTTGACAAGGGGAAGAAGAACAGCTTCACTATACTGAATCGACCCTCCCACCCATGGGTCCTGCGCCCTACAGTGAGATGCCCTCCACATGCAATTTCTTTTGGGAGGTGAGGGTAACAGGAGCCTCTGCCCCCACAGCCTTTCTATCACTGCCCAAAGATCCAGCCTCTGTCTGGCTGAGGGATATGCAGGCTGGATACTCTGGGGGCAACTGAGAATGAGGAAATGGGGAGGATTCAGGGTAATTGATGTTCAGGTCTCCACAGCCAGCCCATGCATGAACCCTGACACTGGCATTGAGTTCCTTACAAAAATGAAAACAGAACTTTCTTTCTTTAATTATATTTTATATTTATGCTATTACAGTGGTCCCATTTTTTCTCCCTTTGCTACCCTCCACCCAGCACCCCCCAAGTCCCTCAGGCAGTCCTCACACTGTTGTCCATGTCCATGGGTTATGCATCTATGTTCTTTGGCAACTCTGTTCCCTAGGCTGGACTTGACATCCCCATGATTATTCTGTAGTTATCAGTGTGCACGGCTTAGAACTTTCATAGGATCCAGCACTTTCACTGTGAGTTTCTATTCAGAGGACATGAAACCAGGATCTCAAAGAGATATCTGCACTCCCAGGTTCACTGCAGGGTTACTCAGGACAGCAAAGACATGGAAACCACCTCAGGTTTCCACCAGCAGATGGTTGATAAGGCAGCTGTGGTGTGTAGATACACAATGGAAAACTCTTCAACCACAAAAAGCAGGAAGTGCTGCCCTTTGAGACAACATGAATGCACCAGGAGTACATTATGCTGAGTGACATGAGCCAGAAACAGTGAGATAAATCCTGCATGATTTCCTTTATCTGCAGAATAATTTTTTTAGAGATCTGAAATCAAGTAAAATAAGGGAGAGTAGTGATTACCAGAGGCTGGGGATTGGGAGAAGAAGAAAACATTGATCAATACATGTAAACTTTCTGTTGCATGATAAATACATTTTGGAGACCTAATGTACTGAGTGCTAATCATAGTTAAACAATTATGAATTGTGCACTAGAAATTTGCTGTGTTCTCACCCCACACACTGCAACAAAATGAAAATTGTGTGAGGTGATGGATGTATCAATCATTCAAGTGTGGTGATCTTTTCAGATTGTACATATATACCAAAACACCAAGATGTACACCTTAAATATACACAATTCCCATGTGTCATTATTTCTGAAAAAGCTAGGGAAAAGAATGTTCTTGGTTAAATACCTTTTTTTTAACAGAAGTAAAGCACCTGCAGTAAGCATGAGGCCTAAAGAATATTAACCAGGGCACACATTAGATATTCCTTCCGCAAATAGTTTTTTAACATTAATATTTACTTATTATCTTGGGAAGGGAATAGGGCATGTTATACACTGAATAGTAACTACAAAATAAAAAGGGTAGCAAGACAATGTAACACCCTCATATGATTGTGGATTCTAGGCAAAAAAATTGATACTTTAGATATTGAGGATATTTTGTGATGTGGCTCGAGTCAGACCCTCAGCACTTTCTGTCCCCATGGTGAGAAGATGCTGGTCAGCTTCCTGAGTGATTGGCACCTTGTGGACTGTACAAACTGGGGTGTGGGGACCTCCCAACCACATCCTGTTACCTAGTCAGCTTTGCTCAGCTCCTGTCTCCTGCTCAACAGAAGCAGCAGCATGTTGCCCAAATTCCTCAGCCTCCTGGGTGTTAGTGAGTCCTGGAAAGGAAGGGAGGGGTGGGTCATGGAGGAAATCTGGGCTTCCACAAGGCACAGGACCAATTCCATGGATGGGGTGCATGCGAGCACGGGATCCATTGGGAATCAGTTGCCTCTCATGTGGTTTCCTTCCAGGGTTCTCTCTGGGCCAGAGGATCTGGACACTCACAGGTGAGTCCTCTCCATCCCCTCAGTACAGTGTGCAGCAAACCCTCTGGGTGTCAGCCAGCGATTTTGCAGGGAGAGAGCAGTTGGGGCTGCTCTGGAGGACACTGGAGGGCCAGCAGTGAGACTTCTGGAAACACAAGGAGAGTGGCAAGTCCTGTGGGATCCTAGGGTCTTGTTTCTGCTGGGAGAACCTTCCTAGTCTCTCCCTGAGGCTACAAAGCTCAGGTCTGTGTTCACATGAAGGAGGCTGTGGGTTTCTAAAGCTGTGTTCTGTGGCAGGTCGCTGTCATCTCCATAATTAGGGGGACAAGATGCCTGATCCCACACAGGCCTCCTAGAACCAGGTGTCCCATGCCTTCCCTAACCTGCCCTTGGTCATAGGAACTGCAAGGCCTCCCACTGAACCTGCCTCAGGGAAAGGGACCAGTCCTGGCCCTTGGGGCAACTCTGATGGAGGAGAACTTAATAAAAGATCAGGGTTTTGTTTCACCTTATTTTCATCAAGTAGAACTTGCTTGTTTCTCCCATGTCTATTTCTTTTATTCAAATTGTGTTTTAGGTTAACTTTGTACAAGCATGTTATAAACACTCTAAGAATAATCCTTGCTTTGGGGTGACCTGCAGGTCCATGTGGGGTTGGACTGTGTCCCTGGTTCCCCACCAGGTCACCCTGGGCATTAGGAGACTCAGTTTGGGGCAAGCCTTGGTGGAATGAATAGGAGGAAAAGCCCCACAAGGGGTAAGAAGAGGGGCAGCTCCCCATTCTGAGCTCTAAGGCAGTGACCCTTCTCTCCCAGGTGGGCAAAACAAGCCCTCCCTGTCAGCCTGGCTGGGCCCTGTGGTTCCCCTAGGAGGGAGTGTGACTCTTCAGTGTCATTTCCACCCTCCATTTACCTCATTTAAACTAATCAAGAGGAATGAGACCCCCAGTCCTGAACTCCAGAGAGATCACATCAACACCTTCACTATGAGCCCTGTGACCCTAGAGCATGCAGTATCCTATAGATGTTTTGGACGTCACAGCCACACATCTGGTTGGTCAGTACCCAGATGCCCTTGGAACTGACAGTTATCACTGCATTCCCAATCAGGATGAACCTTAGAAGGAGAGGCTGCTCTGAGAATGCAGAGACATGGTGTGTAACACAAGGAATGGGGAGCCCAGGTCAAGGATAAGGTGCCAACAAGCAGGAGAGTCAACTCAGGAATTAGCAGGAGCAGAATGCTGCTGCCTGGAGCAGGCAGGGAGGACCCAGCAGGGGCCATGTCACCTGATCCCAGCTCCAGAGACCCTCCAGGGCTCTTGAAACCCTGCCTTGGAGCAGCCAAGGCCTCAGATTAGCCAATGTCACCTGTCACATCGGGAGTGGTCTCCAGAGGCACAGGTTAGAGCATGGATTGGGAAATACCCCTTTTGTCTCCACGTTCTTCCCTAGTCTCCTGCCTGTCATCTTTTTTGCTCTAAGAGACATGTGCAGGGAGTTGGGAAATGCATCTAGCAGGGTCACCTCCACCCCACACATACAGAGCAGGGACACGATAGAGTGGGAGTGGATCACACAGCCATGCAGCTTCGAACCAGCCCTGAGAGGCTGGGTCTTTAAGTCAAGAGAGACAGAAAAGCAGGTCGCGGGGGCGGGGGGCGGTGAGATCCAGGCTGTGAATGTCATAAGCCAGAGGATGGACCCGGATGCTCAGGGGGAATGCTGCTCAAAGACTTAGGAAGGAACGGAGAAATCACAGGGCTGAGGGAGGAGGACATCCTCTCCTGGAATATCAGGAGAAGGGGTGAGGGGGGCAACACATGAAACCTACTCTCTTTTTTCCTAGGTGTTTTCAAGAAACCCTCCCTCTCAGTCCAACCAGGCTCCTTTGTGCATACAGGAGAGGCTGTGACCCTGCACTGTCACTCAGAACTCATGTTTGACCAGTTTATCCTGTGCAAGGAGGGGGATGCACAGCATTCCTGGCAGGTTGCTGAGAAGTTCCATGCTGGGAACAGACAAGCTCACTTCTCCATGAGCCCCTGACACCTGCACATGCAGGGACCTACAGGTGCTATAGCTCTGTCCATCACTCCCCCTGTGAGTGGTCAGTCCCCAGTGACCCCCTGAAGGTCATGATCACAGGTGTGTGGCCACACTGGCCCTAATTCTCTTTGTGTTCTGCAAACTTTAAGGGGTGATATGGTGTTGAATACAATGTTAGTATTGGGGAGAGAAAGACAGACACACAGAGAGTAAAAAACTCAGGAGAGGGAGCTTGCATGGCAGGGTGTCAAGGGAAAAGAAGAATAAATGGAGAACAGATCACATGGTGTTGTAATGCAAAGAGAAAACAATTGACACTCTGAGGTAGAAAAGGGGCCACCTATTAAACTTGACAAGCTCAGGGAAGGCTTGCATGGCATCTTACAAACTCAGAGACCTCAATTACCCACAGAGACCTCAATTACCCAGATGGTCTGAAAGTAAAAGCTACCTAACTAGAAACAGATCATGGTGGGTGGTTGTGTTCTAGGCTGGTGTTTTTCCCTAAAAAAGGTCAATCTTTACTTCAACCGAGCCAGTCTATTCTCTTTTTGTGTCTGATAACATGCCTTTGGAATGTCAAATTTCTTTATTCCAGACCCCCTCCAAGCACTGGCACCACACCAGAGGGAGACCTTAAAACCCCTCATTGTTACTGTTATTATGTTAATTGTTGACTGTTAACTACCTGTACCCACCTATGTGAAAGATGTGTCTATCATTTTACTTTTTATCCAATCCCAGAGGTTCTCACTTTACTTCTTCCCACCTCCCTAATAAATCACCAGTGGATTTCATGTAACCCATTTACGCTTCCTCTTTTCACTGTAATGTACAAAATAAGGTGCAAACTGCCATTCTTTGGAGCATTTTTTCAACTGTTTGATGTTTTGTTTCCTGGCAATTGTCATCAGTTAGTCTCCAGTGGAGTCACAGGTTTCTCTGCAGGTTTGGATATTTCTTATTTTCACAACATTGACAGACAAACAGACAGACAGACAGAGAATGAGAAAGTTGGACCAGAAGACCCATGAACATGGGGATGAGGGCTGTTTCCCCAGCTCAGAAACAGAGAGTTCCTATTCTGACACCTCAACGCCCTTCCTCTGCAGCGAGGACACAGTAACACACAAGGCACCCCTCAGCCAGCTCTGTGAAAGATCCAATTAGAGATGAGGACCCAGAGGAGTTGCCTAATCACATGGTTTAACAGGGACTTTTGCACAAGGAGGGAGGAGTGGTCATTCCTAACACCTCGGTGCAGGATCACACTGGTCTGTCTCTGCAGAATGAGGTACTCATGGATCCGGGGGAGATTCTGGAATTTTTCACTCCATAATCTCTTCATTTCAGATGAAGAAACCTAAGAGCAATCTGTGTTCTGGGGAGTCCCTGAAGTGTGCTCTCAGTTCCATTATTGGAGACAACCACAGGTCTCACGGCTTTGAGGGGCATTAAGCAGAGAGGTACATGCAGAAAACAGCAGAGGTTCAGGGAAAAGCAGAGTCCAACACGCATGCACACAGGAGTCAGCACTGCAGGGATTAAAGTGAGGCTGACAGACCCTAGAAGACACACAGAGTGGACACTGCAGGGAGGGAAGACAGAATTCTTCCTTCTCTGCCAAGGACAGTGTAAGTTGTGGGCTAAGATGAAGGTCTCTGTTTCTTCTAGGAATGCAGAAGAAACCAACTCTCTCAGCCCAGCCGGGCCCCACAGTGATGTCAGGGGATAACATGACCTTGTTCTGCCACTCAGAGAGTCCAAGTGACCTGTACCACCTATGCAGGGAGGGCGAGGCTCATGGGTGCCAGCTTGGTGGGGGGCAGAGTCACCATGGTGTGTTCCAGGTAGACTTCCCTCTGGGCCCTGCAACCTCAGCCCACAGAGGGACCTACAGATGCTCCAGCTCTTTCAATCACTCTCATGTATGGTCACACCCGAGTGACCCACTGCACCTTGCCGTCATAGCTGAGGAACCTTGTAACTGTTCCTGTCTTACTAAACACTCAATCATGGAGCTGCATCTGAAGGTTGCCTTCCTGGTGATGGGCATCTTAGGGACTCTGGAGAAAAGGAAGCACTGAGAAATGCAGGGAGGAAAAGAGCAGATACAGGGCAGGGACCTTCAGACTTTCCTTCACCTCTTGTATGGACACCAACAGCGGGTCCTATGTACCCAGGCAGATGAAGAAAGAAGTCAGGGCAGACCTGGGAGCGGGAGGGGCTGGATGCAATTTGGGGAGCACAGAGGTTGCATTAGCCTCTCACCCTTATTTGTTTCCCAGAAGCACCTTCTGACATACAAGTGATTTCCCCATTGAGGGGCACAGATATATATCACCCAAGGTGACATGTCTCTTGACCACAGCTGTCTTTGGTCACCAGGCTTATCTTACTTTGTCCCTTCCCACTGTCACATCTCAGGTGGTCACTGCTCAAGGTACTCAGGTGAAAGGGCCAGAAGGCCACATATTTCTTTCAAGGCAGGACAGAGTAAGGGGTGGGCAGGGAGCCACCCTTCAAGGAAAAATGGTGCTATATTAGTGGGGTAAGGAGTACACCTGGTGACATTTCTCTGACCCTTTTCCTAGGATCTTCTACAAGTACTTGCCTCTCACCCACACAGTCAAGCACAACAAAAGGTAAGCAAGGGGGCCCCTTAATTTGGTCCATGGTCTTTGGAAGGCAAAGGTTCTGCCACCTCCCTGCTCCATGCCTTTGGCCTAGTGAAATTCCCAAATTTTTCATCAGCACTGGTTTTGGTGGTGGTCAGCATGGGAATCAGAACAGGCATTTAGCCAGTCATGCTTCTCAGCTGGGATTCATGTCAGTGCCCCCTTCCCCCTCTCAGAGTTCCTGGGGAATTCCCAGAATTCCATTAGTCAGTTTAGCAGAGCTTGTCTTACATCACCACATGTCTGTATTTTTGTCTAGGTGCTTATCTAAACATTTTATTCTATCAGTTTATCTGTTCTGCTAGGTTCTTATCAATCTTGCTCTCTAGATACAGCCTCAATAAATGATTGGGTCTGATAATTGTGGTAATCCTTGACCCCAGAAAGACTACAGTGTATCACCCTCTTCATCCTCCATCTCCAGCCACAAACACCCAGGACTAAACAATAGGGAACCTCATCTGCTTAGGTGTGTCTGGTGATCCTTGTGGTCCTCAGGGTGCTGCTGTGGGAAGCTTGGCACAGTTGGAGAACACCTCATGATGCAGCTGAACACAGGGGACAACCAACTCATCAGTCAGTGAGGTGGAGCCTGCAGAAGAGTCTGATGACCCCAAGAAGCCCTGGAGGGAACTGTGGGCACCCCTGGGAAAGAGTCTGCTGAGGATCTGGAGGGTGTGGGCATGGTTCCTGTGCAGGGAGAGGCTGGGCTGGTGCTGCAGAGGCTTCTCCACAGTTAGGCTGTGGGCGTCTCACCTCACTGCACTGGTGACTTTCCTTGACTGGCCCCTCTGTCCTCAACCCCGTGACCTGGGGCTCAGCCCACATCACAGGTTCAGATGTATACCTGGGCTCACCCTCCATTTCTGGTCCACTTTCATGTGGGGCATTTTTCTCACTTTCATTTTCCACATTCACTGACTGTTCGTGTCTTTGGGTCAGACAACAAATCTGTGTCAAATGACTGGTTAAAAGGATAAACACCAGGACTAGTTTGGACTGATGGACACAGACAATGGAATGCTGGTCACCAGGGGGAAGGGGTCAGAGTGAGACAGAGGAGGGTGAAGACAGTGAAATACACAGTGATGAGATATTTGACTTGGGAATGGGAAAACAATGCCATATACAGGTGATGTATCATAGAATTGTGTGCTTGAAACCTCTGTAATATTTTTAAGATTTCATTTATTACTTTTTTAGAGAGGGGAAGGGAAAGAGGGAGAGAAACATCCATGTGCCACAGAAACATGGATTTATTGTGTGCCCTGACCAAGAATAGAGGAGGGGACACTTTGGTTCACAGGCCGGTGCTCACCCCACTGAGCCACACCAGCGAGGGCTGACGCCTGTGGAATTGTATGAACTCGTATTGTTACAGGGTGCAGCCAAGAGGGGGGACCCCAAATGGGCCTTTGAAATTGAGGCAGGAGATAGTCAGGAAGGAAGCTCCAGAGGCCCCGCAGGGCTGAGGTAGAAAACATCTATACATGACAAAGACCCCCTAAGACGGGTTGTTCCTGTTTTCTGGGATAACTCTGAATCATAGAATGCACCTGCGCACTACCCCTGATTCATTATAATATCATTATAATGAAATAACATTGTGGGACTCCCTTCTCCAGTAGCCAATCAAGAAAATCATGGGAAACCACACATGCGCAGTAGCTTTGAAATCCAACTCCTTGTACCTGCGCAGGAAAAGCCCGCCAAAGACTAGCGAGGGGGGCTTCTGCCCCTATAAGAATAGAATCCCCCCAGCCCACGTGCCCCTTTTTTTTTCCCCTGCTCAGAGCTGGCCCACTCCCGTGTCCTGTGGCGTGTACTATCACTTAATAAACCTCCCCTCTGTCTTTATGCTATAAACTTTGTGTGTTCGGTTCAATTCTTTGTCCTCGATCACTAAGAACCTGGTTACCTGTGCATACCTGTGCACACCTGTGACAGTTTTTGGCGATCCAGCTTAGAAGACACCGGAGTGGTAAGCCCCCTTTGCTGCTCTGACACCCAGGATGCCCTTTTCCGTTATCACCTATTCTGTTTCGGTGACTCTGATGTTCTGTGATGGGAGGTTGGCCGCTAATTTGCGGGCACAGGTCGGGCAGTTAAAAGCCACAAGGGCGCCCACCGCTTAAAGACTCCTGTGATAGGATAACTTGGATGCGGAATGGGGTTAGCCTTAGTCCCCGCCAGGTACAAGAAAATGTCCGCACAACAGTCAGGCACACTGTGGAAAGCACAAAACACTGCCCCACCCTGCGGCCACTCCTCCAGTAGGCATAGTTGGACCTTCCATAAGGAATATCAGTCACCACCTCGCCTGCACTATGACTTCCTTTTGCAGCCTCCTCATCAGGCCCACAGATAGTCTTTTATGCTTTTCCTCCCCAACAGACTTCTGATCTTTATACCTTCACTCACACCCCACTTGCCTTTTATGTATGAAGGGTTCCTGCTGTCTTTGTACTAAGATATCTACCTTGGGGTCATTGATAGGCTAGCGCTAAGTACAGTTGCAGGAATGAGCCACTCCCATCTTTGCCACGTGTATACTATCATTGTAAGCAGCAACATCGCTCAGAACTGCACAACAGGTGCCTGCTGGTCGCTGGTTACTAGAATGGCTGCATAGAGCCACTCTTACCTAATTAATTGAATTTGGAATTCTAAGGTGGTTTACTTGTTCCTATAAGGGTATTTTAATTTCCCCTCTCAGTTCATTGTCCCTCTACGAGATCCGCCTCCAGTATGAAGGGTGGTGATTTAGACATCGCTTGAGGTCCCTTCTGGGAGATTTCAGACGCAGGTACAATTTCTTAAAGCTCTGGAAAATCACATAGAATATTTAAGGGTCTTCTTTGTGATCTGGAAAAGAGTCATTTCATAATAAGATCATCTTGGTGCTCCTCTGAATAGTTTATAGGGCCAGAAATTATTTTTTCTAGTAAGACACTTCCTTTGCCCCAGATCTTAAAGCTTACAGGAAAATGAGGGTCCCTGTAGATGAAGAATACAGAAATGGAAATGTACTAGGGCCACAAGGGTAGAGTCTGGGATTTTCAGGATTATAGACAATTGCTCAAGAATGCAGGACTG
This sequence comes from Phyllostomus hastatus, assembly GCF_019186645.2. Lineage (NCBI taxonomy): Eukaryota > Metazoa > Chordata > Mammalia > Chiroptera > Phyllostomidae > Phyllostomus > Phyllostomus hastatus. The sequence continues at coordinate 34,028 of NW_025333683.1, forward strand.
GTTCCTTCCCAATAGTTAGAGACAAAAGTAGACTGTGGTGATTCTCTCAAGTCTTTTAGATTTCTGTCAGCCGACACTCACTAGGATTTCTTTCGCCAGAGATGTCTGGTAGTTCGGTGGGATCCCAGGGGACGCCCTGTGGCCCACTAGGAAGCTCCTGAGGCAAGAAAAGGGGGGACGCCTCTCGATTGCAAGGGAGTATCTTTCTCACTAGAATCTCTTTCGCCAGAGACGTCTGGTAGTTCGGTGGGATCCCAGGGGACGCCCATGGCCCACTAGGAATCTCCTAAGGGCAGCAAAGAGAGGGACACCTCTAGTCTGCAAAGGAGTATCTTTGTTTCTTTTCCTTCTCTCTTAGGATCACCGCAGTCGAGATGGGAACTACATCTTCCATCCCTTCCAAATCACCATTGGGTTGCATTCTTAGCAACTGGGATAAATTTGACCCAAAAAATTTAAAAAAGAAGAGATTAGTTTTCTTTTGTAACACTGTTTGGCCCCAGTATAAATTAGGGGATGGAGAAATATGGCCTGAGAATGGGAGCACAAATTATAATACTATCCTACAGCTAGATCTATTCTGCCGGAGGGAAGGCAAATGGTCTGAAGTTCCTTACGTGCAGGCGTTTATGGCTCTGTACCGAGATCCCTCATTTTGCTCCAGCCCCACCCTGACAAAACCTACAGGCCCAAGTGTTGATCAATTAGAAGATACCCTCCTTAGCTCCCCCACCTGTCTCTCAAGGGAGATTAAGGGAACCCCAGAGTTCTGAAGTCTCTGCCCCTACCTTAGAGGGAGCGACCTCTCCACCACCTTATGCTATGGATAACCTAAAGCCACCAGCTGAGGAAAAACCCAGCCCTGCAGGACATACTAGAAGTGGTGCTTCTTATCTCCCTACCACTCCTGCACTCCTACCCTTGAGGGAGGTAGCAGGCCCTGAAGGTGCTATAAGGGTACAAGTGCCATTCTCTATAACTGATTTACAACAATGTAAAGACAGGCTAGGGAGTTTTTCAGAGGACCCTTCACGTTTCACTAGTAATTTCCAGACTCTTACTCTAGCATTTAGTATGTCGTGGAGGGATTTGTACATAATTCTGACCACCTGCTGTTCCCCAGACGAGAAACAGCGGATCTGGGAGGAGGCCCGTAAGTATGCAGATCAGCTGCATACCCAGAACCCTGGCACTAACCAGCCAGCTGCCCAAGCTGTCCCTGGACCAGGAACCTGACTGGGGATACAATACTCAGGCAGGGATCCGGAGTAGGGATGCAATGATAGATTGCTTACTGGCAGGAATGAGAAACTGCATCAAGAAACCTGTGAATTATGAAAAGGTTAGGGAAATCTTTCAGGGCAAGGAAGAGAACCCAGCTCTCTTCAGAAACAGACTAGTAGAAGCCTTCCAAAAATATACAAATTTGGACCCTTCATCCCCGGAGGGTCGAATCTTGATAGGACAGCATTTTATAATTCAATCTGCCCCCTGATATTCGCAGGAAGCTTCAGAAATTACAAATGGGCCCGCAGACCCCCTTAGATCAGCTCATGGATACAGCCTTTTCAGTCTTTAACAATAGGGATTTGGAGGAAAGAAAACAGGGAAAGAAGGAAAGGGAGAGGCAAGCAGAGCTCCTTGCACTAGCCTTTAGTAGTGCCATTGGCGGAAACCAGCCCCATCAGGGGAGCTCGGGGAGGCCTCAAAAGAATCAGGGGCAAAAGGATCAGACCTGTTATAAGTGCAAGTGCCCTGGACACTGGTCAAAGAACTGCACTCAGCCACCTCCGAGGCCCTGTCCTCTATGCAAGAACTTCAGTTCTGATCCCTGGCACTGGAAGGTAGACTGCCCCCCGTTCCCATAGTGGAAAGGGGTCATCTCCCAAGGCCATGGCTACTCTTGAGGACTGAAGGTGCCCAGGGGAACAGGTCGGCCCCAGGGAATACTCATATTCCCATCTCTACCGAGGAGCCCCAGGGTAACTCTAGATGTGGCAGGTAAGAAAATCGACTTTCTTGTTGATACAGGGGCCACTTACTCTGTCCTTAACTCTTACTCTGGACCTCTTTCCTCCAAATCAGTTAAGGTAATGGGGGTCGAAGGAAATCCTAAGGCATATTTTTATACATTCCCTATCACTTGCCAATTTGAGAGTCGAATATTCAAACACTCCTTTTTAATTGTTCCTCAGTGCCCTATTCCTCTGTTAGGCCGGGACCTTTTAGCTCGGATGGGAACCATCTTGTTGTTCCCTGAAGTGCCATTTGAGTTAAGTAAGGTGATGATAATCAGTAGTGTTCGAAATCAGGAAGAAATCCCAAGTTCAGTTCTGGATGCAGTAAACCCACTAGTTTGGGAGTCAGGGATTCCTGGAAGAGCAAAGACTGCATTACCGGTTAAAATCCAGTTAAAACCCAGGTCAGATTACCCTCACAGGAAGCAGTATCCTATTAAACAAGAAGCTTTGGAGGGGTTACAGCCCATCATAACTAAATTTATACAACATGGGCTCATAGTCCCTTGTCAGTCTCCTTGCAACACTCCCATCTTACCAGTGATGAAACCTACAGGAGAATACAGGCTAGTCCAGGACCTAAGGTTAGTCAATGAAGCAGTAGTCCCTTTACATCCAATAGTAGCTAACCCTTACACCTTGCTCTCACAGATACCAGATGATGCTCAGTGGTATTCAGTATTAGATCTAAAAGATGCCTTCTTCTGCATCCCTTTGCATCCTGACTCTCAGTATTTATTTGCTTTTGAGTGGACTGATCCAAAGACGATGATACATCAGCAATATACTTGGACTGTATTGCCACAAGGGTTTAGGGACAGTCCCCATCTCTTTGCTAGGGTATTAGAAAAGGATCTTAGAGATTTACAGCTACAAGGAGGGGCCATTTTACAATACGTAGATGACATACTAATCTGCAGCCCCTCCAAGGAGGCTTCTGATCAAAATACCATCCAGACTCTGAATTTCCTAGCTGAAAGAGGATATCGGGTATCAAAGAAAAAGGCTCAGACTACCAAACAAAAAGTAAATTACTTAGGGTATATTTTGACTCCTGGATGTAGGCAATTATCACAGGAGAGAATTAAAGCCATTACTGAATTAACTCCACCTGCTACTAAACAGCAGCTTCGCTCCCTTTTTAGGAATGGCAGGATTCTGTAGGATTTGGATCCCCAACTTTGGGCTAATCGCCAAACCTCTGTATGAAGCTACTAAGGGGCCAGACACTGAACCCATTATATGGGAAAAAAGAATGTGATCAGGCTTTTAATAAAATCAAGCAGGCTCTAGTCGAAGCCCCAGCCTTAGGCATCCCCAACTTAAACAAGCCTTTCTCTCTATACATAGCAGAGAAGCAAGGGATAGCTTTAGGGGTCTTAGTCCAACGACTAGGGAATGAGCCTCAACCAGTTGCATATTTCTCAAAAAACTGGACACTGTAGCAGCTGGGTGGCCTTCATGTCTAAGAGCAGTTGCGGCCACAGCCATGCTAACTGAGGAAGCTAGTAAACTAACTCTCGGGCAGAAGTTAGAAGTCTTAACTCCACATCAGGTACAAGGGGTGTTAGAAATGAAAGGGCACCTCTGGCTAACAGGAAATAGACTGACCAAATATCAGGCCCTTCTTCTAGACAATCCTGAAGTAACTATAAAGACCTGTAACACCCTAAATCCAGCCTCCTTAATGCCTACAGAATCATCCCCAGATTTGATCCATTCCTGCTCAGACATTATTAGTCTTACTCAATCGAGCAGGACTGACTTATTAGACCAGCCCTTAGAAAACCCTGATGATGAGTGGTTCACTGATGGGAGCAGCTTTGTACAGAATGGGCAGCGAAAAGCAGGATATGCAGTAGTTAGTTTATATAACACCATTGAGGCACAACCCCTTCCACCCTCAACCTTGGCCCAAAGGCTGAAATTATAGCCCTTACCCGAGCTCTCATCCTAGGACAAGGAAGAAGGGTCAATATATATACAGACTCCAAATATGCCTTCCTTGTTCTGCATGCTCATGCTGCCATATGGAAAGAAAGAGGGCTCCTCACCGCTAAGAATTCCCCTATTAAACATGGACCAGAAATCTTAAATTTATTGGAAGCAGTTAGGCTCCCTAAGCAAGTGGCAGTTATGCATTGCAAAGGCCACCAAAAGGATATGTCCCATATCTCTCAGGGAAATAGGAGAGCAGACCAAGAAGCAAAGAAAGCAGCGCTAGGGACTGATAGACAAATGGCTTTATTCCCCCCTGTAAATGTCTCAGATATCAAGCCCCAACTATACATCTGAGGAAATATCTTGGGCTTTGGAGCAAGGAGGTGTCCATGAAGGACCCTGGATATATATTGGCCAGAGGCTCTTCCTTCCTCAAGCCTCCCAGTGGAAGTTCTTAAAGGCTTTGCATGACTCCTTCCACATTGGGAGGGATGCTACAATGACAATGGTTAACAAATTATTCATAGGTAGGGGAATAGCTACTACCATAAAGAATATTTGCCAGGCTTGTACTCTTTGTGCCTATAACAACCCTGGGCAAAAGCCATCCCTGCCCCCCCTGATAGAACCTATTCAGCGAAGAGGGACTTATCCTGGAGAGGACTGGCAGATTGATTTTACCAAAATGCCTCCTTGTAAAGGATACAAATACTTACTAGTCCTGGTAGATACCTTTACTGGATGGATTGAGGCCTTTCCGACAAGGACAGAGAAGGCCACAGAAGTAGTAAAGGCTCTCTTAAAGGAAATAATACCCAGGTTTGGTCTTCCACGATCCCTACAAAGTGATAATGGGCCATCCTTCACTTCTAAAATCACTCAAGCAGTTTCTGAAGCTCTAGGCATAAAATATTATCTTCATTCTGCTTGGAGACCACAGTCCTCTGGAAAGGTAGAACGAGCAAATCAAACTTTAAAAAGGACATTAGCAAAACTTTGTCAAGAGACTTCTGAAAACTGGGCTAAGTTACTGCCTATAGCCCTCATGAGAATTAGGGGCTCCCCTAAGGCCAATACTAAACTCAGTCCATTTGAAATGTTGTATGCCCGGCCCTTTTTGACTCTAGATCTAATATTTGATACAGAAACCCATCAAGCAATTAAGTATATAATAAACTTAGGACAAGTGCAGAAAGCTTTACAGGAATATGGAAATAAAGTTTTACCAGCCCCAAAAGGGAATTTTCAAACTGCCATATCTCCGGGAGACTGGGTACTCCTTAAAACCTGGAAGGAGGGATCACCAGCAGACCAACTCAACCCTAAATGGAAAGGGCCTTACCAGGTAGCCCTGAGTACCCCTATGGCTGTGAAACTCTTAGGGGTCGATAGTTGGGTTCATATTTCCAGGGTAAAACTAGCCCCCACGGATCCCAATCTGACTCAGGACCAGCTGGAGACCCAAAGCCCAGACTATACCTGCAAGCCACTGGAGGACCTCAGGTTCCTGTTCAAAAGGAGGAAGCCCTAAAAAGATAAGTAATAACCAATAACAGTGCACTAAGATCACCATTGTTCTGGATAGTTGCACTTCTTGAAAACTTCCTATTCGTACTGGTCCTCTGCTTCATATAAAAGGCTTGCTTACTTCCTTCTGGGTGGAATCATATCTGGGTGGATTGTCTAAAATGAAAATGTCTTTGTTGTTTCTATTAACTGTTCTCTACTCGCCTGCACCCTGTATAACAGAATGGGATGAAAATTTTCTAGTGAATGCTTCTCGAACCTTAGCAGCAGGAGAAAACCTGGCCCAATGTTGGATATGTCATCCTAACCCGGAAACTCCTTCCAGATATAATACTCATATAAAAGCCTACCCAATAGCTAATGAGTCCTTAATCAGTGCTTTGAATTCCTCTGCCAATTACACGCATTCCTCTTTTTCTTTAAGAGTCAGATGGGAGCGAAATCCTCCTTTGTGTTTCCGTATGACCCCACTAGAATTAAAGCCATTTAATTACTCCAGCACCTCTCTTAAATGCGACAGTACGATGGGATGCACCCCATGTTATAATAATACTCATACAAGGGCCATTGACCCATTTAAAGCCCTGGCTTCTCTTTCAAGTTCCAGCTTTCTAGAGAATCTTTCTGAGGAAGAAATTTTCAAACCTTTAAATTGGTCACATATAGTATGCTACCCTGAATTATGATTCTAACTGTATTCCTAATAGTACCCATTGTTGCTTTGACAAAACTCACAATGCAGATACAAACGATACTTCTAAATGTGTTACTTGGAAATTAAACCAATCTCTTCAAGGAGTATTAGCAAAATTTCTACCACCTCCTGCAGTGGGGAAAGATCAAGGAAATAACTTAGGCCCTTTTAAGGACTGCCTTTCCCCCTTGCCATATGCCCTCCTTAACAAATATAACTCCACTAATGCCACAGTTATTGCAGCACCCCCGGGGGCTCGTCTGGTTATGTGGGACTCCCAATAACTGGCTAACGGATCATTCAGAACTTCAAGAAGCTATTGCTTATACTCATCTCAGCAACTCTAAACATGGGGGTGACTGTACCTTAGGGACCTTGGCACCCCAAGACCTTACCGTTATAAATATAACCATGGGTTCTGGGAGTCCATCTCTCAGCAGAAAAAAATGAGCTTTTGGTCTAGCAGTGGCTGGAGCTGCTGCCACTATAGCCGCTGCAGCCCCCTGGGGAGGCTTCACCTATCATGAGGCCACTCTAAGGGAACTCACTAAGATTATAGAAGAAATCTCCAAAGATACTGCTGGTACTCTAGCTGGACTCTCAAGATCAGTAGACTCATTGGCAAATGTGGTCATGGATAACCGCCTTGCCCTTGGCTATCTTCTAGCAGAACAAGGAGGGGTATGTGCTGTTATCAATAAAACCTGCTACACCTATGAAACTAACATAAAGAAAATTTATGAACAGGCAGAATGGCTACATAAGTATAATCAACAGGGCCAAGGGATTAAGGAAGCCCTAACCTCCTGGTTCCCTGGCTTAACATGGTTATTACCCTTCTTAGGGCCTTTAATAACACTGCTGGTTTTACTACTTTTAGGACCTTGCTTATTTAATTTACTTGTTAAATTTGTTTCTTCTAGACTTAAGCAGTTCCACATCAAACTGATGATGCTCCAAGGTTTCCAACCAATCCCTGAGAACGATGTCGAAGCTGACCAACATACAGCATCTGCGGTGGCCTCAGGAATTCCTCTTCAACCCCTAGATAGAATAGGGCGAGAGTTCCGTGGTTCTCAATAGGCAGGGTCTACTGTCCAATCTAAGCCTGAAGCAGCTATGGAAGACGGACCTTCATCCTTCAACAACCCCAAAAAGATTTTTGAGAACCATGTCTCTCAGGGGGAAGTTGAGGCAGGAGACAGTCAGGAAGGAAGCTCCAGAGGCCCCACAGGGCTGAGGTAGAAAACATCTATACATGACAAAGACCCCCTAAGACGGGTTGTTCCTGTTTTCTGGGATAACTCTGAATCATAGAATGCACCTGCGTGCTACCCCTGATTCATTATAATATCATTATAATGAAATAACATTGTGGGACTCCCTTCTCCAGTAGCCAATCAAGAAAATCATGGGAAACCACACATGCGCAGTAGCTTTGAAATCCAACTCCTTGTACCTGCACAGGAAAAGCCCGCCAAAGACTAGCAGGGGGGCTTCTGCCCCTATAAGAATAGAATTCCCCAGCCCACATGCCCTTTTTTTCCCCCTGCTCAGAGCTGGCCCACTCCCGTGTCCCTGTGGCATGTATTATCACTTAATAAACCTCCCCTCTTTCTTTATGCTATAAACTTTGTGTGTTCGGTTCAATTCTTTGTCCTCGATCACTAAGAACCTGGTTACCTGTGCACACCTGTGCACACCTGTGACAAAATGGGGTCCAGAACTTAAGGTGTCCAGGAGATTTTAAGATGTGTCCACCCCACACCCCAGGGTGTGGGTTGGGGGAAGGGACAAATGGAGCAGGGCCATTGAGAGCTGTTTTGCATAGCAACAGCCTTGCAGCTACCCTCTGGTGTGGTCATTTAACATATCTATAGCCTTTGGCTGGTCACTTAGATATGTTAAATAGCTGTGGCCATGCCCTGAGCCAGGGGAATGGAAGTAACTTCCCCACCAAGACGTGACTGGAGGCAGATCCCCCAAGCTACAGCGCCTGCATGGGAGCTCGGAGAAGATTGGCTCCAGGACATGGGGCCACACCTGCCCAGACTCATGATGGCGGCCCAGTAAAGCTGGAAGGATATGAATTCTGGCATGTGAGGCCAAGTGTGGGAGGAGTCGGAAATGAGGCTGCAGAGGAAGATTGGCCGCGGGGATTTTAAAACCCAGACTTGGTGGCCATTAGGAGGGAGAACCATGCTGCCTTAGGAAGGAGAGCCATGCGCAGCCTGAGAGGTAGAGAACCATGCGGCTTTAGCAGAATGGGGAGGACCTCAGCCATTGGGGGAGAACCGTGCTGCTTTAGGAGAGAGAACCACGCGGCCTTGACAGAGTGGAGACTCCCGCAGCCCTGAGAGGGAGAACCACGAGGCCTGGACAGAGCGGGGACCCCCACAGCTTTAGAAGGGGAACCACCACCTGGTTTTAGCAGAGATCCCGGGGACTCAGAGGAGGGTGCCGGGAACCCCGGGAGGTCTCCCAGTCGAGATGGAGTACTAAGAACCAGAGGACTGACTGAACCATGGACTTCTATTTCCTTTCCTGAGATACGGTACTCTGGACTGGGCAAAGAGGGAAGGAAGGAAGGACTGTGTCTGTTTGTGGGTATTTTAAGGGACTCTAGGATTTTTGATAAAGACATTAGGTCACTACTTGAAGTTTGTATAGCATTAAATAAACATTTCCTTTCCTTTTCACGAATCTCTGGCATTGAGAGACATCTTTCCTAGGGCGGTGGACATGACGGACCCGGGACCTTCTTTCAATAATCATATATTTTCCCAGCCCCCCTTGTCTGTTCTGTAACAGTATCACCCCAATAAACTTGACTTTAAAAGACTACTTTGGAACAAATAAATCCAAAAGCATCGTGAAAATCACTGCCTGGTTCGGTGAAGGACTGCTGTGTGTGTCAGATGATGCACTTGGTGTGGTTCCTCCAGAAATGCCTTGATTCTGAAAGAGCAACTGGTGTTTGAAGTGACGGTCAGGCGGTGTATTTGTAAACCAGCTCCCAGAAAACACCGTTTTTTCCCCGAAGCATTTGTCCTGTTTCTAGGTGTAAATGCTTCTTGAGGATGGGCAGAGACGCCCACCATCCTCTCCCCGGTGTCCCCAGTCTTTCTTTCCGGCCACCAGCCTCACTGAGTCCCAGCCGCGCCCCTTTTCCGGCGGGTTCACCACGAAGTGCTCAGGGCCTTATCCGGGGGCGCACAGTGCGCTGCAACCTGCCCGGCCCAGAGCGCGGTCCCTGCCTACCGCCTGGATGGGCGCAGGGTGTCTCACTCAGGCCGCAGCCACGGGCGCCTCACCCCTGCTTGCCGCCAGGATCCCTGCCTACCTGCGTGGGGGGCTCGAAGTCCCCGGGGAGGCCAGTGCGGTCCTCCCAGGCCCCGTCCTCCACCCCCGGTCACTGTGCTTTCTCACCTGGTCTGGGTCCTCCGCCTGCACAGCCGCCGTCGCCGCCGAAGGAGACCGCTGTCCCTTCTGAGCTGCTCCAGAGCTCCTTGAAATCCTCCCCCCTCACATCGCCCTGCAAATGGCACAGGTGGGCGCCCTGTGCCTGCCACACACCCGGCTGCGACGAGAAGTTCTCGAGCTCCGACCACTTATTCTTCGCCACCGAATGCACACGGAGCAATAGAGCTTCCCCCGTCCGCTCCGCTCCAGGAGCTTCACCCGCAGCGACGCCCTGTCCAAGGGCTTCACTGTTCTGGAGCCCAGAGCCAAAGCACCTCGCTCAAGACTCGTTGCCCACAGAACAGCCCTCAGCCCAGCCCCTGGCCACCTAAAGGGCCCCCAGCGCAGCTGGCCGGAGCTCGCTCCGCCCAGGGCACCAGTATAACAGGCTCGTCGTCCCAGTCCCCTTCCAAGGATCCCCTGAGGAACCTAGGATGCTTTTGATGCCCTGGAGAAAGCAAGGAGGAGAGGCCTGAACTGGACTGGGGTCAGCTGGACCTTGAAGATGGTTGTCAGGCATGGGGGGCTGGGGCCCGTGTCTGTAAACGCCATCACCTAGCTTTAAAAAAAAAACATTTTTAAGTGAGAGAGACGGTTGTTTGCCTACAACTGGCCAGATACACTGAAAGATGAGGACCAGACTTACAACCTGAGAATCCTGCCACAAGAGGGAGCCAGAAGCACGAAGCTGGGCACCCATACAAGGTCCCAGAAGCCTCAGAACACACACAGGACCAACAGAAACCATCTCTCCCCTGAGGACAGCTGGTCAAGCTTGCAGGAAGTGACTGCGACTTCAAATACAAAAAGAGACCACAGCACTCCAAAGATCAGGAAGAATCAAAGTCTCTGTCATCACCAATGATCATAATAACGTCCCAATCCTGAACCAAAGGCATGGAGAACTGCCATTTACCCAACAGGTAATTCAAAAGACACTCCATGAACTACAAGAGAAAACAAAATGACAATCGACAAAGTCAGGAAAACATTACAGGGACCAAATTCCAAATTCAACAAAGACACAGAAGTCACAAAATAAAACCCGTAACTTCTGAAACTGCAAAATTACATGAATGAAATGAACAATGGTACAGAGGGCATCCACCAAAAACAAACAAAAAAACAAACAAAAAAACCAATGGTCAATATTCTTGTGAATACAGATGCAAAATTTTTCAACGAATATTAGCATGATGAATTCAAGAGCACATGAAAAGTTTTGTACACCATAATCAAATGGGATTTAACACAAGGCCCTGAAAATTGGCAAAAAGATTTTAACATGTAAAAATCAGTAAATGTTTTCACCACGACAATAAAGTAGCTGATATGAAACAAATGGTTGTTTGAATAGATGAAGAGAACCCATTGGAGAAATCACACCATTCATTCAAAATAAACTTTTCATAATGAACAGTGTCAACAAGTTGGGGATGGAATGAACACAGCTCAGCACAACAAAGGAGCCTTGTGTGGGGAGGGCCCCAGGACTTCAAAGGCACTTGTCTTCCTGCATGAAGCCTCCTCCCTGTGGCCATCAGAGGAAACATGAGAGTCCCCAGAGAGCCTGTCATTCTCAAGATGAGACACATACTAGAACTTCCTGTGGAAAGGGGGCAATAGTTCACTCAAATGGGGGTCTTGTTCTCAGGCAAAGCCAGGTGAGTCGAAGAGAGATTGTGTACCTACTGGCCCAGCAGTGGTCTTCAAGGCCCTTCAGGAGGGTAGTCCTCATAGCTGCCTTCCCTGAGGCCCCTTGCTGGTTAAAGGCACCTACACATAAACCAATAGCTCCCACAGCTCTGCTGTCTCTAAGGACATGAGACTCCAGTTGATAAACAGCAGGGGACTGGGAGTTTGGACCATCAGTTCCAGCTAAGAGGGTCACAGGTTTGGCGTGTGGAATGCGGATAAGTCACATTTCCTTTCTCACGCAGTTTCTGCCTCTATTTAAGAAAAAACATAAATATTATTCCACAAAGTAGTTGTGAAGCTTGCATGAGATGATGCATGAGTTACAGAATACAAACGTAATTACTTTACAAGTATTAACCATTTGCAACTTTTGGGACTGTACCCTCTTAAGGTTGGTAGGAACAAGGAGCATCAATGCACATTCTCCCCTCATTGTGGGTCCTTAAATGGCTAAAACTTCCTTGGAAATACACAAAATATAAGTCCTTTCTGACTGATGGTTGAGGGGGGACCCTGGTGGCCCTCATGTCTCAGAGGAGGTGTTTCCTGAGTTTGTTGGGAGCCCAGAAGCCCATCGTGAGTGACTGAGCCCTGGGCTGGAGGGGGCTGGGATGCTGCCCAAGGACCCAGCAGGACTACTTACCAGGGGCTACAGATTTCTCTGCTGCCCATGGCTGGCTCTCTGCTGTGGGCAGCAGGTATGGGCAGGATTGACCAATGCCCCTGGCTTGGGCTTGCTGTGCAGTTGCTCTGAGGAAGGTCTTTTATTTCAGCCCACATTGGAGATTCAGGGGTTGTTTCCAATGCAGAAAGTTTTGAAAGAAACAGGAATACACAGAACCACCTCCAGATAAGAAGAGTTAGCCTTCCTCATTCCAGTCCCCAAGTACCTTCAGTCCCCACTTCTGGTCTCCCTAGGCTGCATTCTGGAAATTTCCTCTATATTGTAAGCCACTGTCATAACTGGACCTTCAACTGTGTCTTATCCTCAATGGAAAGAATTGTTCTAGTGTGTCCATTCTACTGGCTTGTTCATCTTTCAGATTTCTAGTTCTAAACATTCCTCTGTAAAACCATTCAAATTCCTGGCTCAAAAATGGAATGTTCCCTTCCGTTTTCAGATATTTACACTCAAATTGCTCTCATATTTCCCACTGACTGTCTTTTATTGTCTATGACAGCCCCCAGTATCAGTAGACGGGTCTCCATAGCTCTGTCAGCATTAGGATTTTGTTACTCTCCACTACTTTAGGAGTTTCTTGCCTCACACAACAGGTCTCCCACAGATTCTCCAGGATAATCCTGGGAGTCAGGCTGACCAGGGGCTGTGGCAGGTGCCCCTACCCCATGCCATCCACTCTCTCAGACTCAGCATCTGCTCAGTGTTCTGCCCAGCAGGGCTAGTCCCATGGAACTTCACACACACACACACACACGAGACAGACACCCATGGCTGACATACTGGACTCAGTCTGTTTCAGGACACACAGGGGAGACTGCTCACTCCTGACCATGAACTCGGGCAAGTGAGCACAGACATTCCACAGCCCACACAGAAATACAGGGCAGGGACCACACTCCCAGCATTCACCTGCTCCCAGACCACCTACCTTCCTGTGACGACCTGGGGTCCCTCTCTGTCCACCCAGGTGGAAAGCCCCTTCCTATGACCCTGGGATGGTCCTGGTCACTGGAGGCCTCTCAGTTTCAGTCTCTGTTCTCCACTGTGGTTCCTCCTCTGTTGGGAAACTTTCATTTCTCTTTCCTGCATGTGTCTGAGCCTACATACTTTAGAGCTGTTATGAGTAGCTGGGCTTGGTGTTCACAGCCGACAAGATCTCAAGTGGATGAAACAATCCTACACTTGACCCTGGATACCTTGATCCTCTCATGGCCCAGCCCACTCACACCTTTATCTGGTCTGGAAATAGAAGTCTCCCTCTCATGAAACAGCACCACTGACCCACAGCCACTGTGGGGGACTGGGCTTTGTGAAAATATCCTCCAGATGAGGAAACTGAGGTAGACACAGGACATTACCCCTCAACAATACGCAGACATTGCATGATGAGTATTTAAGTAAATAATTGCTTTAAGTAAAAATCAGGACTCCAACCCAAATCAATGGCCCCTGAAGCTTGAAGGCAGGACCACAGCATGAGGAGGAGGCTTGAGCCAGGAAACAAGCGGCACTGAGGAGCCAGGAATCACTCAGAGGCTTGTCCCCAGGAAGGTGGGTGGACGCTGTTGCTAAGAAAAAATGAGAACTCAGTGAGGGTGACTGGGATAGAAAGAAAACAACACTCTGGGGGCAGGGGAAGGTGTGTGTGTCCTTTCCTCACTTCCGTGTGTCTGTCCTTGGTGCTCATTGTCATAGTGACACTTGGCTGAACTCCACAGTGGGGAGGAGACTGTGTCTCTGCTGAGCTGAGCTCTGCAGACACAGGGACCTGCATCTTTCTGAAGCAACACCAGGGCTTTGGTGATCACTGTCCATGGGGAGGACCCACAAGGAGATGCTGATGGTCATACTAAGGGGGAACAGGATCACATGGGAGAGCCTCTGACCTGGAAGGATGTGCCTTGGGTCACCTCATCTGCAAGGGGCATCTCAGGATGATCAGAGTGAGATAGTCCTTCAGGAGAATGAGAGCCAGACTCCTGAGGAGACACTGTCCCCCTTCCTCAGGGGCTGCTGTTGTGGCGATGCCAGGACAGAGACAGTCAGCCTCCCAGTGACCACATTCTGTATCTATCCACCGTAGGACACTGTGGTCTCTTCCTTCTGCACAGCTGGGTTCAGAGAGGAGAAACCATGTCCCCCACCCTCATGGCCCTGCTCTTCCTCAGTGAGATGTGAGGGGTGAGGGGAAGCCCCGTTCTGTCAGGACCCCAGGACTCAGGAGGCTCCCTGGGAGGAGGGTTCTGCTCTGGATTCAGGGCAAATCTCTGACAGGGACTCTCTTGAAGGGCTGTGTGGGCCTGAGGACCTCAGTGCAGGCAGGTGAGTCTATCCACAGGGCTCCCAGGTGTTATTTCCCCCTGGGGACATGATGCCATCTCATGGGAATTTGGAAATGAAGAAATGAATTTCTGGGATGAGAGACGAAGGACATCTGAGATGTTGGGGGCTGAGAGCTGGGCACTGGGGTAGGAAATGTTCAGACTCAATCCATCATTCCTTTCAGGGACCCTCCCCAAACCAACCCTCTGGGCTGAGCCAGGCTCTGTGATCCCATTGGAGAGCTCACTGATCATGTGGTGTCAGGGGACCCTACAAGCTGAGGAGTACCATTTATTTATATGAAGATGGTACTTCAGACCCCTGGTTGAAACAGAAGCCACTGGATCCCAGGAACAAGACCAAGTTCCCCATCGCATGCATGACAGAGCACACTGCAGGGAGATATCAGTGTTACTATCTCAGCCAAGGTGTCTGGTCAGAGAACAGTGACACCCTGGAGCTGGTGGTGACAGATGAGGAGACACCAGGGGTCCCAGCCTCAGGCTCTGCCATTGGAAGGGGGATGCTCTCAGGGGGTTTCCCCCTCACAGAGCAGCCTTGGGGAACATGAGGGAGGTGTGAGCCCCATTTAACACACTGCCTTTTTCTCTGCTAGGAGCCTACAGCACACCCAGCCTGTCAGCCCTGCCCAGCCCTGTGGTGACCCCAGGAGGGAACACGACTGTGAAATGTCACTTAGATGAGGGATTTGGCAAGTTTTTTCTGACTAAGGAAGGAGAAGAAAGGCTCTCCTGGACCCTGGACTTCTAGCAACACTCCAGTGGGCAGTTCCAGGCCCTGTTCCCTGTGGGCCCCATGATCTCCAGGCAGAGTAGGACTTTCGGATGCTATGGTTATTACAGGAGCAACCCCCAGGTGTGGTCACCACCCAGTGACCCCCTGGAGCTTCTGGTCTCAGGTGAGTCCCTTACGAGTCCCATCCATAGGTGAGGCACCAGACAGGTTGCTGGGGTCTTTGCAGGGAGGGGAGCCCCATGTGAGAGGTGGGGTTAGGGGAGCACAGGGGATCCTGGGTCAGAGACACAGAGAGAGAAACAGTGGGGCCTGGGGGCTAGGCCAGGAGGAGGGTTCATGGGAGGAGCAGACCTGCCATTCCTGTCTCGTCCCTGCAGGTGGCTCAGGGAAGCCCTGCCTCCTGACCCAGCAGGGCCCCACTGTGGCCTCTGGATAGAACCTGACCCTCCAGTGTCGCTCTGACATTGTCTATGACAGATTTGCTCTGTCCAAGGACAGGGTACAAGGCCTCCACCAGAGCACTGTCCTGCAGCCCCAGGCTGAGCTCTCTCAGGCCAAATTCCACCCAGACACTGGGAACAAACAGCTCCCATGGAGACTGGTACAGGTGCTATGGTGGACACAGTATCTCCTCTGAGTGGTCAGGCCCCAGTGACCCCCTGGACATCCTGGTGGCAGGTGGGGAGCCAAGAGGTTCAGTCAGGGACATGGAGTCTGCTCAGGCCTTGCTGGGGGTCACAGGTGCTGATGTCCAGGACAAAGGGTTGTGGGGTCCCCAGGGAGGGAATGAGAAACAGAGAGGGGGAATGGAAGAGGGAAGGGGAGACTCAGAGAAAACAGAGACAGACAGAGTGGAGCATCCTAGAAAGGGGCCTGCTGACTCTCAGGTCAGAGTAGCTCCACGGCAGCCCTTCACCTGCCGCCCTCTCTCTAGGATGGCTCCCTGACAGATCCTCTCTCTCTGTGCAGCCGGGTCCCATTTTGGCTTCAGGAGAGAATGTGACCCTGCTGTGTCAGTCACAGAGCCCGAGGGACACTTTTCTTTGGACCAAGAAGGGGGCAGGCGATCCTCCTCTGTGTCTCAGATCACAGTCCCGAGCTCAGCAGCACCAGGCAGAGTTCTCCTTGGGTTCTGTGACCTCCGACCAGGGAGAGACCTACAGGTGCTACAGTGCAAACCACAACAGCCCCTATTTGTTGTCACAGCCCAGTGTCCCCCTGGAGCTCCTGATCTCAGGTGAGACCCCTGGCACTGACCTCTCTGTGCTCACTCAGCTCAGGGCCCTGTCCCTAGTAAAACTGGGGACAGAAATAAGTGAGGAGTGCAGGAGGTTCCACAGAGAAGGTCTAGCCCCTGAGAGGTGGAAAGAGACAGGGCCTCCCACCCCTGAACCCCCTGTTCTGAATCTCCGCAGAGAGAAAGTGCAGGAGGCAGGAGTGAGATGTGTGAGAAGTGAGGAGAAAGCTGATTAAACTGAGCAGAGAGGACAGATCCCCTCCCCCACTCACCCCCTGCATCTTCATTTCAGTGTCTGAGCCCCTGTCTCCCCAATCAGTGGACCCTCTCCCATAGAGCGTAACTCCCTCCCTGGGGGTCCACCTCTGCGTGTCCCAGGACTCACCTGAGCCTCCTGCACTCAGTGCTCACCTGAGAGTGAGGAGGGGTTGTGCCTGGCTCAGGAGGAGCTGGGGACTCCCACCCATTCTGAGGGTCTCCTGTCTGCCCTGTGGATTTGGGCCACCTGGTCTGTTCCTGCTCTTTTCTAAGAACTTTTAGGAAATAATTACATGTATAAATTTGAGTTATAAACATTTCTGGCATTAAAAGGTAATTCCACTCCTGTTTTATTGGGATTATGTTAAATTCATGCATTTATTATGAATATCACCTGTTATTATTAAGGAGTTTTTAAAAACATACTTTAAAAGGTTTATTTTTAACTTCAAATGCATTTTGAAGCATTAGTCATAAAATTGTCTATACTCAGAACTCAAGAATTGTTTGAGTACCCCATATATGTCTGAGTGTATAGATGAGACCCATCCATGGACCCTGAGTCCTCAGCTGATGAATAACTAAAAGCTCTTATCTCCAGAAGACTGAGTTTGGATGGTTCAGTCTCCCATACAGATCAGAGATTACAAGGACATTCTCTGTTCTGTCATAAGAGACCACATTTCTCACCAAACCTGAATTCTCGGGGTAAAGCCAACCTATGTCCCAAAAGGCCCCAGGAGCAAAGTCTGCACTCAAAAGTCCCCAGGAGACTAGCCTGACAGCAGACAGAACCCTCATAGCACAGAGAGGGCTCCAGAAGGGGCTGGAAACAGTCACATCATGAGGAATGGGAGAGGTTTGAGGACAGTTGGCTTGAGTGGTATCAACTCCTCATGTGCCCACTTCTTTATGGTTTTGAAGGAGCAGCCAACACCATCAGCCCATCACACAACAGCTCAGATAATACAAGTGGTGAATAGAAGAGTCCTCACCTGTGGATCTGGTTGCAGAGGGTCCTCTGTCAGGGGGAGGCTGGTGAACTGGGTGGGCATCCCAGATCCAGGGAGACTTGTTTGCTCTGACCTCTGCAACTTCTGTCCATGTAGCCTAGACTCCCACCCCCAAGACTATACAGTGGGAAATCTCATCCGCATGGGCCTGGCTGGCTTGGTCCTGGTGGTCCTCAGAGTGCTGCTGTTTCAGGCTTGAGATAGCCAGAGAGGGGCCCAGGCTGCCACCAGGACCTGAACACAGAGGTAAAGGATCACTGTTCAGAGTAAGAGCATTGAAATTGTGCCCATAAGGTTCTGGAAGATAATCTGGGGCATGCTGCATGACCGGTCTGCAGCTCACTGCAGGTTGAGGACAGATTGGTCATATGTAGTGGGACAAGATTTGGACTCTTCTGCCATTAAATTCAGCCCATCTCCTCCCGACCATTGCTGAGTCATGTGACCCCTTCCTGCCCTTTCCAATTTCAGTGAAATTAGCATTGATTCCACATGGCATGGTCACGTCCACACCTCCCTGCGCTTTCAGAAAACACGTTCTTCTTTATGTCTCATTACACCTGCCTTGATGTTCATATGGAGTGCCCATCCATTCAGTTCACAGCCTGTAATCTATTTTAATACATCCATAAGCTGGCATCATGGAGATTCAGCCCACAAGTGAAAAATCCCAAATGATTCCTTAGCACCCGCTCTGGACCTGACTAGCCTTCACCTTTCCTCAGATGGCACCTGTGGACTTTCTTCAGGAACCTGGTTGCATGGAATCAAGACTTATTCAAATCCACATATGAGGATATTTATATTGCTTTTTTTGAGAGGTAGAAGAGAGAAAGAGAAACACCTATGTGAGAAACGAACATTGATTGGTTGCCTCCCATAAGTGCCTGGACAGGGGATTGAACTTGCAATCTAGGTATATGGCCTGACCGGAAATAGAAACCACAAAGTTTTCATTATGGGGCAATGCTCCAACCAATACAGCCACACCAACCTGGGGAAAACCAAGACCTGCTTGTTTGAAGGTACTGCCTGGGTTGCACTGCCTGGGAAAACCTATTGTTAAAAACACAGTGCAGGATACAGATAATGTATTAGAGAATTGTACATTGAAACTTATATATAATTTCATTACCCAATGTCACCCCAATGAATTCCTCTTAGTAAAACACTGGTTCTTGCTGTTTTCCCATGTTTTGGTATCTGTTTTCCCCTCATGGTGATCGTTGAGGTGCCCCTGTGAGGTCCTGATGCAGAGCTGGGAAGCGGCTCACAAACTGACTTTCACAGACACTACAAGCCAGTGTGGGACACCAGTCACACCAGTCTGACAGCCCCAAGGTGCACCTATTCTGCTTGCCCTTTGATATGTAATGATGATTTCTACTTCAGTGTTGTAACTGATTTTCCATGAAAGTACAATGCCATAGTCCCAATGGATCCAGATGAGAAGCTAAGGGGAAAATCCTACTATCTCTTGGGGGAGAGGACAGTGAGCCAATAGCATTCTAATGAATCACTTGTAGGAGTACAAAGTATAGTCACCAACCAAGAGGATACATTACAGTTACCCAGTTAGAGACACACAGCTCTACCTTTAAGTATCTGCCTTAGAGAACATGTGTGCATGTGTTACAGGGTGCAGCCAAGAGGGAGGACCCCAAATAGGCATTTGAAATGGGGTCCAGAACTCAAGGTGTCCAGGAGATTTTAAGATGTCTTCACCCCTCCCCCACAGGTGTGAGTTGGGGGAAGGGGCACACAGAGCAAGAACATGCAGGGCAGCTTTGCAGCTAATCCATTGCATGGTCATTTAGCATACCTATAGCCTTTGGCTGGTCACTTAGATATACTAAATAGCTATGGCCATGCTCAAGGCCAGGGGGATGGAAAGGGACCTCCTCACCAAATGGGACCTGGGTGGTCGGTCCCCTGAGTTACAGCACCTGCGTGGGAGCTGGGAGAAGATTGGCTCCATGAGATGGGGTGACACCTGCCCAGACCCACGATGGCGACCAGAAAAGCTGGAGAAGACAGCAGATTGAGGGCAAGTGTGCCCAAGTGTAGGAGGAGTCAGAAATGGGGCTGCAGAAGAAGATTGACGTGGGGATTTAAACCCAGACACGGCAGCCATTGGGAGAGAACCACGCGGCCTGGGCAGAGTGGGGACTCTCCCTTCCCGAAGCCCTGAGAGAGGGAGAACCACGCGGCCTTGACAGAGTGGAGACTCCTGCTGCCCTGAGAGAGAGAACCACGCGGCCTTGACAGAGTGGAGACTCCCGCAGCCCTGAGAGGGAGAACCACGCAGCCTGGACAGAGTGGGGACTCTCCCTTCCTGCAGCCCTGAGAGAGAGGACCATGTGCCTTTGCCAGAGTGGGGACCCCCGCAGCTTTAGAAGGGGGAACCACCACCTGGTTTTAGCAGAGATCCCAGCGACTCAGCTGAGGGTGCTGGGAACCCAGAGAGGTCTCCCAGTACAGATGGAGTACTAACTGGGAAGAACCAGAGGACTGCCTGAGCGATGGACTTCTATTTCCTTTCCTGAGACACAGTACTCTGGACTGGGCAAAGGGGGAAGGAAGGAAGGACTGTCTGTTTGTGGGTGTTTTTAGGGACTTTAGGATATTTTGATAAAGACATTAGGTCACTACTTGAAGTTTGTATAGCATTAAATAAACATTTCCTTTCCTTTTCATGAATCTCTGGCATTGAGAGACGTCTTTCCTCGGGCGGAGGACATAATGGACCCGGGGCCTTCTTTCAATAATAGTATATCGTCCCAGCCCCCCCACCCCTTGTTTGTTCTGTAACACATGGGCAACATTCACAAAGACACTGATTAGGGTTTGGGTGCTACTGATTTGAGAGATTTCAGGAAAGTCGGAAGCATGAGGCAAGAGAGGCTATTTGTGTGGGAAACACACTGGAAACAGTTTGGGCGAGACTGCAAGTTGGGTGGGGTGGGCACTGCTTTGGACTTCAGAAGTTCTAGTCTCACTCTGCCACAGTCCCCACTGGTTTTCACAGCCAGAAGTTATGAGGATTTCTTTCCTTGGCTCTGGAACCCTGGGCTGGGGTGCTCTGTGTGGGGCTGGGACCCCTGGATCCTCATAGGGGACCTCTGCAGCAGAGCTCTCCCTCCTGACTTCTGTCTGTCACATGTTGGTGAGGGATTAGCCCATTTTGTGCCTCTGAGTCTCAATGTGGCTTCTTCTTTACACCCTTAGCTGTGGCACTTCTGTTCACCTATAAAGCAAGTTCTGGATGGAAGTTTTCCTGTAGTTTAGCTATAATTCCAATGTGGTTGAAAAAAGTGAGGAAAGAAATCAAGGAAGACACAAACAAATGCAAACATATACCGTGTTCATGGATTGGGCAAATATCATCAAAATGTCCATAGTACCCAAAGCAATTTACACATTCAATGCAATACCTGTTAAAGTACCAATGACTTATTTCACAGACATAGAACAAACACTTCAAAAATTTTTATGGAACCATAAATGACCCCAAATAGCTGCTGCAATTTTGAGGAAGAAGAGCAACGTAGAAGGGATCACAATGCCTGACACTAAACTATACTACAAGGCCACTGTAATCAAAAGAGCCTGCTACTGGCATAAAAACAGGCACATGGACCAATGGAACAGAACAGACAGCCAAGAAATAAACTCAAGTCTCTATGGTCAATTAATATTTGACAAAGGAGGCAGCAACATAAAATGGAGTAAAAATAGTCTCTTCAACAAATGGTATTGGGAGAACTGGACAGTTACATGCAAAAAAAAAAATGAAATTAGAGCACCAACTTACACCTTATACAAAAATAAATTCAAGGTGGATAAAAGACTTAAATATAAACCATGACACCATTAAAGTCCTAGAGGAGAATGTAGGTAGGAAAATCTCAGATATTTCATGCAGAAACTTTTTTACTGACATGTCTCCTAGAGCAAGGGGCATAAAGGAAAGAATAAACAAATGGGATCTCATCAAAATAAAAAGCTTCTGCACAGCTAAAGAAAATGTATTTTTCAAAATAAAAAGAAAACCAACTGTATGGAAAAAAATATTTGCCAATGATACCTCAGACAAGGGTTTAATCTTCAAAATATATAAAGAGCTTACACAACTCCACTCTAAGAAGACAAGCAACCCAAATAAAAAAATGGGCAAAGGAGTTGAACAGACACTTCTCCAAGGAGGACATACAGAGGATCCAAAGACACATGAAAAGATGTTCAATACTGCTAGTTATCAGAGAGATGCAAATTAAAACCACAATGAGATACCACTTCACACCTGTCAGAATGCTCAGCATAAACAAAGCAACAAAGAACAAGTGTTGGAGAGGTTGTGGAGAAAAGGGGACCCTAGTGCATTGTTGGTGGGACTGCAGACTGGTACAACCACTATGAAAAGCAATATGGAACTTCCTCAGAAAACTAAAAATGGATCTGCCTTTTGACCCAGCAATTCCACTGCTGGGACTTTATCCTAAGAACACTAAAACACCAATCAAAAAGAACCCATGCACCCTAATGTTCATAGCAGCACAATTTACAATAGCTAGGTGCTGGAAGCAACCTAGATGCTCATCAGTAAATGAATGGATCCAAAAAACTATGGTACATTTACACAATGGAATTCTATGCAGCAGAAAGAAAGAAGGAGCTCCTACCCTTTGCAACAGCTTGGATGGAGCTGGAAAGCATTATGCTAAGTGAAATAAGCCAGGCAGTGAAAGACAAATACCATATGATCTCAGCTTTAACAGGAACCTAATTAACAAAACAAAGAAACAAGCAAAATATACTCAAAGACACTGAAATAGAGGACAGGCTGACAGTGACCAGAGGGGAGAGAAGAGGGAATTTCAGGGGAGAATGGGAAGGGTTTATAGGAACAAATTTAAAGGACACATGGACAAAAGCTAGGAGGAGGGTAGTAATGGGAGGGAAGTGGGGAGGGATGGGTGGGTGGGATGGAATGGGAGTAAAAGGGAGAAAACTGTACTTGAACAATGATTAAAATTAAAAAAAGAAAAAAAGAAAAAAGTGTTTGTGGGTTGTTGTTGTTATTGTTTTGCTCTTTTGTGATTGTTTATTTCACTTGTCCTTCAGATGCATCCATGTAGCATATGACATCATTTCCTTCTTTTCTAAATCAGTTTAATTTCTCAATACAGTTTGCTTCAAATATTATATATGTGTCTGGGTCACAACATAGACAGTACAGTGATATTTTTAAATAATTTTTTCCACTTTCCCTCTCTGTTGCATCTCACTTTCTCTAGTTTGGTGTCTTTGTTCTTCTAACTGAGTTATATCACTGAATTTTATCCTTTCTCTGAGTGTGAAAATATGAAAATATTTAAAAACTTGCTGTTCTGTAAATGCCTTATTTCAATCTCACTTGCTTCATTAAAGAACTAGGAAAAACTTTACTATTTCAATAAAAGTGTGTGATTCAACTCCTCAGAGAGAAAGAAGCATCCCCTGTGGTTAAGACTCTCTGTCCGGAAATCTGTGCTCTCCTCTGGAGACACAATCTCCCTGGGTGGGTTGTGAAGAGACACAGGTTCCCACTTAGGGACTGACCTGGCTGACACATTCACCTTGTCCCTTAAAGCTAATGGGGTTTAGCGCACAATCTTCACTAACAATTTGCTCCTGGAAGGTGTGCCCCACAGTGTTTTGGTGTCCTCTTTGCTATGAGGAAGTCTGGTCCCAGGGAGCTTGTCACTATATTGATGTGCACTTCCTGTATGAAGTAATTTTAGGACTTTTTAGGACCCCAGGCCAGCCCTTCATGATTTTCTTTTTGAGTTGAAATTCACATTAAAATAAAATTAATCATTTAAAAATATTTTTTATTGATTCATTTGAGAGGTGGGAGAGAGAGAGAGAGAGAGGGAGAGAAACATCAATTTTTTTCCACTTACTGATACGTCCATTGGTTGCTTGCTGTGTGTGCCCTGACTGAGGACCAAGCCCACAACCTTGGATATTGGGATGATGCTCTAACCCAGTGAACTCCCAGCCAGGGCCTCAAATTAACCATTTTTGACATGTAAAATTAGGTGTAGGATATGGTCCTGTGTTTTTATTTGACCTTCATTATCTTCATTAAGCACAAAAGGTCAAGATACAGATTTCATTTTTATATACCTGCTCCCTAACACTAGATTGGTCTTTTTAAAAAATACTTTATCTATTTATTTTTTAGAGAGAGGGAGGGGGGGAGAGAGAGAGAGAGAGAGAGAGAGAAACATCAATGTGCAGTTGCTGGGAGTCATGGCCTGCAACCCAGGCATCTGCCCTGACTGGGAATTGAACCTGCGATACCTGGTTTGCAGCCCGCGCTCAATCCATTGAGCTACACCAGCCAGGGCTAGATTGGTCTTTCTTCATCTCAGTAAAATGTTTGATGTTTTTCTCTTGAGCTGTTTCTAAATGTCACACTCACTTCTTTCTTTCTAATACCATAGATAAGACATCCACCCTCCTCACTCTAGTCCCTGAGTACCTTCAGTCCCTACTTTCTGGTCTCCCTATGCTGCATTCTGGACATTTCCTCTGTATTGTACTCCACTGTCATAAATGACCCTTCACCTCTGTCTCATCCTTGTGAGAAGAATTACTGTCACATGTTTATCTATTGGATTTTCTCATCTCTAAGATTTCTGACTCATTATATTCATCTGTATAAAACAATTCATATTATTGCCTCAAAAATAGAATCTTCCCATTAATTTTCAGATATTTGCACGTGATCATCTGAAATTGCTCTCATATTTCCTACTGACTCTCTTTCACTGGGTGTGATAGCTCCGAGTATCAGTAGATGGTGTCCACAGCACTGTCTGTCATCATTAGGATTTCTCCACTGTCCACTCTTGTAGGAGTCTCTCCCCTCACACACCTGATGTCCCACAGATTCCCCAGGGCTGTCCTGGGAGTCAGGCTGACCAGGGGCTACAGCAGCTGTCCAATGTTGACCACTGTCTTTGACTCAGGACCTGCTCAGCATTCTGCCCACCAGAGCTGGTCCAATGGGAACCCCACACACACACGTGGGACAGACACCCATGGCTGACATCCTGGACTCATTCTGTTTCATGACAAAAAGGGTAGACTGCTCACTGCTGACCATGAACTTGGGTGAGTGGGCAGAGATATCCCAGACCATGCACAGAAACATGGGTCAGGGACAAGACCTGAAGCCTTCCCCTACACCTTTACCCCCTTTCTGTGAAGTCCTGGGGTCCCTCTCTGTCCACTTAAGGAGATCTCATCCCTATGAATCATGGATAGTCCCAGTCACTGGGGGCCAATCAGTTTCATTCTCTGTTCTCCACTCTGGTTCCCTCTCCATTTGGGGAACTTTCATTTCTCTTTCCTGCACCTGTCTGTGCCTACATACTTTAGAGCTGTTATGAGTAGCTGGGCTTGGTATTCAGAGAAGACATGGTCTCACGAAAATCCAGCAGTCTTGCCTTGACCCTGGATACCTTGATCCTCTTATGTCCCAGCTCACTCACGTCCTCATATGGTCTGGAAATGGAAGTCTCCCCCCGTGAACCAGCACCATGGAACCATAGCCACTGTGGGGACTGGGGTTTGTGACAACAGAATTCAGATGAGGAAACTGAGACTCAGAGATAAGACATTAGCACACAGATGCAATGGGCAATTGTTAATGGTTATTTAAATAAGTATCTGTTATAAGTAAAAATGAGGACTCTAAGCCAAATCAATGTCCCCTGAAGCTTGAAGGCAGGACCACAGCATGAGGAGGAGGCTTGAACTAGGAAATAAGGGACACCGAGGGGGCAGACATCACTCAGAAGCTTGTCCCCAGGAAGGTGGGGTGGATGCTGTTGCTAAGAAAAATCCAGAAGTCTATGAGGGTGGCTGCAATAGAAAGAAAACCACACTCTGGTACCAGGGGAGGGGCATGTGTCCTTCCCTTACTTCCCTGTGTCTGTCCTTTGTGCTCATTGTCACAGTGACACTTGCCTAAACTGCACAGTGAGGAGGAAACCATGTCTCTGCTGAGCTGAGCTCTGCAGGCACAGGGATCCCTCATTTTCCTAAAGCATCTCCAGGGCCTGGGTAACCACTGTCCATGGAGAAGAACCACAAAGGGGTGCTGAAAGCCGGCAGAGGGTGAAGGGACTCAGTAGTGGAGGCTCTGACCTAAAAGCCTGTGCCCTGTATTAACACACCTGTGAGGGGCATCTCAGGAGGCTCCAGGTCTATAACTTCCCTCATCAAGAAAATGGTAGCCAGACTCCTGGAGAGAGACACTGTCCTTCTTCCTGATGGGCTGCTGACGTGACAACCTCGTGACAGGGATGGCCAACCTCCCAGTGACCACACCCTGTGAGTCTGTCTACACTGAGGATGCCGTGGTCTCTTCCTTCTGCACAGCTGGGTTCAGAGAGGAGACATCATGTCCCCCACCTTCACGGCCCTGCTCTGCGTTGGTGAGATGTGAGCAGAGAGGGGAAGCTCTGCTCTGTCAGGCCCCCAGAGTTGGGAGTCTCCTGGGGAAGATGGATCTGCTCAGGATTCAGGGCAAATTTCTCACAGGGACTCTCTTGCAGGGCTGAGCATTGACCTGAGGACACCAGTGCCGGCAGGTGAGTGTGTCCCCAGGGCTCACAGATGTCATTCCCACCAGGGACCAGGGGCTACTTGTTGGGAAGTAGGGGAAGAAGAACAGCATTTCTGGAATGACAGATGAAGGAAATCTGAGATGTTGGGGGCTGAAAGCTGAGTATTGGGGGCAGAAATCTGACTCAGCCCCTGATTCCTTCCAGGGAACATCCCCAAACCCACCCTCTGGGCTGAGCCAAGTTCTGTGATCCCCTGGGGGAGCTCAGTAACCATTTGGTGTCAAGGGATCCTGGAGGTTAATGAGTACCGTCTGGATAAACAAGGAATCTCAAAGCCCTGGCACAGGCAGAAGCCACTGCATCCCAGGAACAAGGCCAAGTTCACCATCACACAGATGACAGAACACACTGCAGGGAGATACCAGTGTTACTGTCTCAGCCAAGATGTCTGGTCAGAGCACAGTGACCCCCTGGAGCTGGTGGTGACAGGTGAGAGGACACTCAGGGTTCTCAGCTTCAGGCTGTAGCATCAGGAAGGAGGACACTCTCAGGGGGTCTCCCCCTCACAGCCCAGTCCTGGGAGATGTGAGGGAGGTGTGACTCCATTTAACACACTGCCTCCTTCTCTCCTAGGAGTCTATAGCAAACCCAGCCTCTCAGCCCTGCCCAGCCCTGCTGTGACCTCAGGAGGGAATGTCACTCTCAAATGTCACTCAGATGAGAGATTTGGCAAGTTTGTTCTGACTAAGGAAGGAGAAGAAAGGCTCTCCTGGACCCTGGACTCACAGCAACACCCCAATGGGCAGTTCCAGGCCCTGTTCCATGTGGGCCCTGTAATCCCCAGACAGAATGGGACTTTCAGATGCTATGGTTATTACAGGAGCAAACCCCAGCTGTGGTCACTACCCAGTGATGCCCTGGAGCTCCTGGTCTTAGGTGAGTTCCCATTCTTGTCCCATACATGATTTGAGACACCAGACAGGTGATTGGGGTATTTGTTGGGAGGGGAACCCCCCATGTGAAGGGTAGGGTGAGGGGAGCACAGGGGCTCCTTGTCCACAGACACAGACTAGCCATGGAGATTGAGTCTTTTTAAGGATCTAATGCCTCTCAGATATTCAAGATTATACTTGTGTCTCGGAGCTCTGGGTGTTACCAGGTAGAGATTTCAGGGAACCATGGGCTCCAGAGTCTCTGATGGTTTGCACTTCACCCCAGCCCAGTGACGCCTGTCCAGGGGAAGGATTTCAGGTGACAGGTGAGGTGGTTATGGCAGAGAAAGATGTTAGGAACCCAGCTGAACAGAGGAGCAGCCCGGCTCATGTCAGCAGAAGACAGCCACCACCTTCTGCTATCCAACCTGGGGTTACGGCCTATGGGTGGCATACAATGGCCAGAGGCTCCTTGTGCCCCCTGGGGTCAAGATGTCATCCAGTTTCTGGCCCCACAGCTCCTGGTCTTGGGAGAGCTGACCCTGACCTTGTCCTGTCTGAGTTCCAAGGTCACTCAAGGGCACTGTCCCCAGGAAAGCGTAAGGCATGATGGAAATGATGGGAATGCCAGGTGGCTCTACAGAGAAGGGTCATCCTGTGAGAGGTGAAAGCAGGTGGGCATGTCCCACTCGTGACACCTCCTGACCCTGCAGGCTCAGACAGTACTGAGCAAGGGAAGGACACAACCTTGCTGGATGGTGACGCCAAGAGGCAAGGGAGAGTGGACTGGAATCACAGGATGGAGTCCCAGCCCACTGCCTTAGGTGTCTCCATCTCAGAACCAGAGCAGAGGTGCTCCCCAGAGGCACAAGCCACAGGCAAGACTCACAGGATAGAGGGCAGAGTGTGTGCGGACTCACCTGCCCAGGGAGGTGAGCTCTGAGGATCTTTCCCCACCTGAGTAAGGGGGAGCTGCCTCACCAGGAACTGCAGGGGTATGTTCATTTCTGACTTTCTGGGCACCTGAAAAAGTGGCACCTGCTTCTGGTCCCACCCTATCTGGGCCTGTCCTGCTTGTCCCACTAACTGGAACCTTATATGCATGAAACAACTCAGGGAAACAGGAATGTGGGGGAGCAGGTCCACCCTGCCTGGGGACTCAGCTTAGCAAGCAGAAGCCTTCATATCAAGGAGACTGTGAGGATTTGGAAATTATCATTGAGGCTGCCAACTGTTCCCGCTGCCACATAGAATCTGTGGGATTTTCCACCAAAATCCTAGGCCCCTGCATAGATTGGTGCCAGTTTTCAGAATTAGGTGTCCAGGTATGGTTTATGATACAGAGAAGATAGCTGGACTATGGAAGAGGAGAGGCCAGGAGGGCTGGAAAGAGTACAGGTGGACTCTCCCTTGGCACCTAATTTCCAGACCCTTAGTGGAACCTGCCGACCTGTATGGTGTCCCTGAACCCTCTCAGAGCAGGGCAAGAGGTGGCTCAGGCCAAGGTGGCTGCTGTGGGGGATTGTGGAGTCCCCTTTTGAAACTCTCCTATGGAGAGAAATGCCCCCACCTGTCACCTGTGGGCATCACTCTGCAGGCCCCTTGGCTCACCTGGATGCCTCTAGCACTTAGTGCTCACCTGCGACTCAGGTTGGGGGTTGGGGACTGTGGATGGCTCATGAGGAACTGGAGATTCCTGTCCAGATACACTGTGAAATTCATGTCTGCTCTCTACATGTCTGCCCACACCTCTATTTTATGGCATGTTTTCTGAGAAATTTAAAGCAATGCTTCCATATATACATTTAAGTTATGAATATTTCTGACTTTAAAAGGTAAATCTACTCTTATTTTCATTGTGATTATGTTAAATCCATCCCTTTATTATGAAGGTAACCTTTTAACCTGGTGGTGTGGCTCAGTAGAGTGAGTGCCAGCCTACAAATCAAATGGTTGCTGGTTCGATTCAATGTCAGGGCACATTTCTAGATTGTGGGTCAGGTCTCCGATAGGTGGCACTCAAGAGGAAACCACACACTGATGTTTCTCTCCCTCTTCTTTTCATTTCTAAAATAAATAAATAAATAAATAAATAGAATATTTTTAAGAGAAAAGTAATGATAGATTAAAAGAAAGTTGTAAAAAAATAAAAGTGTTTTTACAAGGGTTGTTTTAGACTTCAGATACATTTTCAAGTTTTTTTAATAAAATTGTTTATACATACAGCTCAAAAATTGTTCGAGTACTCTGTTCATGTCTGTGTGTATAGATGAGAGTAACCCATGGACCCTTAGTCTTCAGCTGCTGAATAAATATACACTCTCAGCTTCAGAAGATTGAGTTTGGATGGTTCAGTCTTCCACAGAGAGCAGGGAGATTAGAGGAACGTCCTCTGTTCTGTAATGAGAGACCACATTTTTCATGAAACCTGAATTCTCAGGGAAAAGCCAACCTATGTCCCAAAGGGCCTCAGGAGGAAAGTCTGCACTCAGAAGTCCCTGGGAGACTGACAGGGCCCATGACAGCAGACAGGACCCTCATAGCCGAGAGAGGGCTCAAGAAGGGGCTGGGAGCAGTCACATCATGAGGAATGGGAGAGTTTTGAGGACAAATGGCTTGAGTGGTATCAACTTCTCACACACCCACTTCTTTACGGTTTTGAAGGAGCAGCCGACACCATCAGCCCATCACACAACAGCTCAGACAACATGAGTGGTGAGTACAATTCACAGTTATAGGGCTGGTTGCAGAGGGTCCTGTCTGTCAAGAGGAGACAAATGTGCTGGGTGGGCATCCAGGATCTGGGGATGACTTTGTCTGCTGTGACCTCTGTGACCTCTTTCTCCACATTTCCTAGCCTCCCACCCCCAAGACTACACAGTGGGGAATCTCATTCGCATGGGCCTGGTTGGCTTGGTCCTGGTGGTCCTCGGGGTGCTGCTGTTTCAGACTGGAGACAGCGAGAGAATGGCCCAGGCTGCCACCAGGAGCTGAACACAGAGGTAAAGGAGCACCGTTCAGAGTGGGAGAGCCTTGGAAATGAGGTCTTTATCCAGAAGGTTGTGGAAGATAATCTGGGGCATGCTGTGTGACCTGTCTGCAGCTCACTGCAGGTGGAGGAGTCCTTGGTCATATGCAGAGGGACAAGGTCTAGACCCTTCAGCCATTAAATTCAGCCCATCTTCTCCTGACCGCTGTTGAGTCATGTGACCTGTTCCCAAGGTTTCTCATTTAGGCTAAAATAATATTTATCCCACATGCATGGTCACGTCCATACCTCTCTGCACTTTCAGAAACATGTTCTTCTTTATGTCTCATTACACCTGCCTTGATGTTCATATGAAGTGCCCATCCACTCAGTGCACAGTCTGCAATCTATTTTAATACATCCATGAGCTGGCATCACAAACATTCAACCCACAAGAGGTAAATCCAAAATGATGCCCTACTGTCCCCTCTGGACCCCATGTGTCTTCACCTTTCCTCAGATGGCACCTGTGGACTTTCCCAGGAACCTCCTCACATGGAGTCAAGACTTTTTTTTATCCACACCTGACGATAATCACATTGTTTTTTTTTGGAGAGGTAGAACAGAGAAACAGAAACACAGATGAGAAAAATGAACATTGATTGGTTACCTCCCATACGTCCATACGGACAGGGGATTGAACTTGCAATCTAGTTATGTGTATTAACTGGGAATGGATAGGACAAAGTTTTGGCTATGGGACAATGCTCTACCCAATGGAGCCACACCAGGGAGAAATCAGGACGTGTTTGTTTGGAGGGATCACCTGGGTTGCACTGCCTGGGAAGAACCTACTGTTAAAAACACAGTGCAGTATACAGATGATGTATTAGAGAATGGTACATTGAAACTTATACTTAATTTTATTACCCAATGTCACCCCAATGAATTCCTCTTAATAAAACACTGGTTCTTGGTGTTTTCCCATGTTTTGATATCTATGGTCCCTTTGTGGCCAACTTCGAGTTGCCCCTTGTGAGACCCTGATGCAGAGTCGGGAAGTGACTCACAAACTGACTTTCACAGACAGTACAAGCCAGTGTGGGACACCAGTCACACCAGTCTGACAGCCCCAGAGTGCACCTAAGTGGCCTGCCCTTTTATGTGTAAGGATTATTTCTTCTTCAGTGTTGTAACAGATTTTCTACAAAGGTACAAGGCCACAGTCCCAATGCATCCAGACGAGAGAACAATCCTACTACCCCCTGAGGGAGAGGACAGTGAGCCAATAGCATTCTAATGCATCACTTGTAGGAGGGCAAATTATAGTTACCAACCAAGAGGATACATTACACTTACCCAGTTAGAGTCACACAGCTCTACCTTTAAGTACCTGCCTTAGAGAAAATGTGTACCTGTGCACCATTCACAAGGATATTGATTAGGGTTTGGGTGCTACTGATTTTAGAGGTTTCAGAAAAGTCTGAAGTGTGAGGAAAGAGAGGGCATTTGTGTGGAAAACACACTGGACAAAGCTTGGTGAAGATTGCAAGTTGGGTGGGGTGGGCACTGCCTGGAACTTCAGAAGTCCTAGTCTCACTCAGCCACAGTCCCCATTGGTTTTCACAGCCAGAAGTTATTAGAATTTTTTTCCTTGGCTCTGGAATCCTGGGCTGGGGTGCTCTGTGTGGGGCTGGGACCCCTGGATCCTCAGGGGGGACCTCTGCAGCAGAACTCTCCCTCATGACTTCTGTCTGTCACACGTGGATGTGAGACCAGCTCTTTGCATGTCTCTGAGTCTCAATGTGGCTTCTTCTTTACACCCTTAGTTGTGGGACTTCTGTTCACCTAGTTTACAGGAAGTTCTGGATGACCTTTTTCTGTAGTTTAGCTGTAATTCTGATGAGGTTGATAAAAGTGTCTGTGGTTTCTGTTTTGTTTTGTTGTTTATGACTTGTTTATTTCCCTTGTCCTCCAGATACATCCTTGGATCATGTGACATCATTTCCTTCTTTATAAATGAGTTTTATTTTTCAATGCAGTTGACATCAAATATTATATAGGTGTCTGGGTCACAACATAGATTCTAAAAATGTATTCTTTAAATTTTTTACCACCTTCCCTCATTGTTGCATCTCATTTTCTCCAGTTTGGATCTTTGTTCTTCTAACTGAAATACATCACTTAATTTTATTCCTTTCACCAAGTGTGAAAAGATGAAAATATCTAAAGCTTTCTTCTCTAGAAATGTTTTATTTCAGACTCATTTGCTTTATCAAGGAACTAGGAAACACTTTCTTTTTTCAATTAAAATATGTGATTCAACTCCTCAGAGAGAAAAAATGTCCCCTGTGGTTAAGGCTCTCTCCCCAGAAATGTGTTCTCTCTTCTGGAGACACAATCTCACTGAGTGGGCTGTGAGGAGACACAGGTTCCCACTTAGGGACTGGCCCGGCTAACACCTTCACCTTGCCCTTTAAAGCTAACGGGGCTCAGTGCACAATCTTCACTGACAATCTGCTCCTGAAATGTGTGTCCCCACTGTCGTCTGGTGTCCTCTTTGCTATGAGGACATCCAGTCTCAGCAAGCTTGTGACTATGGTGATTTGCATTTCCTCTACAAAGCAATTTTAGGACTTTTTAGGACTTCAGGTCAGTCCTTCATGATTTTTTTAGTTGAAATTCACATTAAAACAAAATTAATCATTTAAAATTTTTTTATTGATTCATTTGAGTGGTGGAGCAGAGAGAGAGAGAGAAAGAGAGAGAGAAACTTCATGTTGATCCACTTACTGATGCATCCATTGATTGCTCCCTGTGTGTGTCCTGACTAGGGACGAAGCCCACAACCTTGGATATTGAGATGATGCTCTAACCCACTGAGTGACCCAGCCAGGGTCTCAAATGAATCATTTCTGATGCGTAGAATTGGGTGTAGGATACATTCTTGTGTTTTTATTTGACCTTCATTATTTTCATTAACCACAAAAGGTCAAGATACAGATTTCATTTTTATATATCTGCTTCCTAACACTAGATTAGTCATTCTTCATCTTGGTAAAATGTTTGATTGTTTCCCTCTTGAGCTGTTTCTAAATGTCAAGCTCACTTCTTTCTTTCTGACACCATACATACGATGTCTACCCTCCTCACTCTAGTCCCTGAGTGCCTTCAGTCCCCATATCTGGTCTCCCTATGCTGCATTCTGGACATTTCCTCTATACTGTACTTCACTGTCACAAATGGCCCTTCAGCTCTGTCTCATCCTTGATGGGAAGAATAATTTTCATGTGTCCATCTATTGGGTTTTCTCATCTCTAAGATTTCTAACTCATATATTCATCTATATAAAACAATTCATATTACTGACTCAAAATTTGAATCCTCCCTTTATTTTTCAGGTATTTATACGTGATCATCTTCCATTACTCTCATATTTTCTACTGACTCTCTTTCATTGTGTGTGACAGTTCCCAGTGTTAGTAGATGGCATCCATAGCACTGTCTGTCACCATTAGGATTTCTCCACTGTCCACTCTTGTAGGAGTCTCTCCCCTCACACACCTGATCTCCCACAGTTTCTTAGGGGCTCTTCTGAGAGTCAGGTTGACCAGGGGCTGTGGCAGCTGCCCCTGCCCCATGTTGTCCACTCTCTCATACTCAGCATCTGCTCAGCATTCTGCTCACCAGGGCTTGTGCAATGGGAGCCTCACTTGCACAGACAGGATAGACACCCATGGGTGACGTACTGGACTCAGTCTGTGTCAGTACATACAGGAAAAAATGCTCACTGATGACCATGAACTTGGGTAAGTGGGCAGAGACATCCCAGAGCCCACACAGAAACATCGGGCAGGCACCTCACTCCTAGCTTTTACCTGCTCCCTGACTCCCCTTCCTGTTAGGACCTGAAGTCCCTCTCTGTCCACTTAGGGAGATCTCATCCCTATGACTCATGGATAGTCCTGGTCACTAGAGGTCACTCAGTTTCAGTCTCTGTTCCCCACTGTGGTTCCCTCTCCTTTTGGGGAACTTTCATTTCTCTTTCTTGCACATGTCTGTGCCTATATATGAGTAGCTGTGCTTGGTATTCAGAGGATACAAGTTCTCCTGTGGGTGCTACAATCCTGCCCTTGACCCTGGAAACCTTGATCCTCTTATGTCCCAGCCCATTCACATTATCATCTGTCTGGAAATGGAAGTCTCCCTCCCATGAACCAGCACCACTGACCCACACCCACTGTAGGGACTGGGCTTTGTGACTATAGGATTCAGGTGAGGAAACTGGGCATTAGAGATAGGACAATAGCACACAGATCACTTGGGCAATGGTTGATGGTTATTTAAATAAGTAACTGCTGTAAGTAAAAATGAGGACTCTAAGCCAAATTAATGTCCCCTGAAGCTTAAAGGCAGGAAGAACCTCAGCATGAGGAGGCTTGAACCAGGAAACAAGGGGCACTGAGGGGGCAGGGATCACTCAGAGGCTTGTCCCCAGGAAGGTGGATGGACGCTGTTGCTAAGAAAAAAATGAGAAGTCAGTGAGGGTGGTTGGGATAGAAAGAAGACCTCACTCTGGGGCCAGGGGAATAAGCGTGTGTCCTTCCCTCACTTCCCTGTGTCTGTCCTTTGTGCTCATTGTCACAGTGACACTCACCTGAACTGCACAGTGGGGAGGAGACTGTGTCTCTGCTGAGCTGAGCTCCTCAGGCACAGGGACCCCCGTCTTCCTGGCATGTCTTCAGGGCCTGGGGGACCACTGTCCATGCGGAGGATGCCTAGGACAGGCTGATGGTTGGGCTGAGGGTGAAGGAGACCTCATGGAGGAGGACCTGGAAGGCCATGTCCTGGGTCACCTCACCTGGAAGGGTTGCCTCAGGAGTCTGAGCATCTATTTCTACCTCCACCATGGGAATAAGGGTCAGATTCCTGAGGAGACTCCGTCTCTCTTTCTGCTCAGCTACTGATGTGACAACCTCACGATAGGGACAGCCAGCCTCCCAGTGACCACACCCTGTGAGGCTGTCTATTCTGAGGACTCCGTGGTCTCTTCCTTCTGCACAGCTGAGTTCAGAGAGGAGACACCATGCCCCACACCCTTGCGGCCCTGCTCTGCCTGGGTGAGATGTGAGGGGAAGGGAAACCCTGCTCTGTCAGGACCCCAGGACTTGGGAGGCTCCCTGGGAGGAGGGTTCTGGTTAGGACTCAGAGAAAATCTCTCACAGGGACTCTCTTGCAGGGCTGAGCATGGGCCTGAGGACCCCAGTGCAGGCAGGTGAGTCTGTCACCAAGGCTCTCACGTGTTACTCCCCACTGGGGACCTGTCCTTGGAAGTTGAGGATGAAGAACTGCATTTCTGGGACAATAGATGAAGGACATCTGAGATGTTGGGGGCTGAGAGATGGGCACTGGGGTAAGGAATGTTCAGACTCAGCCTTTTATTTCTTTCAGGGACCCTCCCCAAACTGACCCTCCCCAAACTGACCCTCTGGGCTGAGCCAGGTGCTGTGATCCCCTGGGAGACCTCAGTGACCATCTGGTCTCAGGGAACCCTACAAGCTGAGGAGTACCATTTGTATAAAGATGGAAGTTCAGAGCCCTGGTTCAAACAGAAGTCACTAAATCCCAGGTACGAGACCAAGTTTCCCATCACACAGATGACAGAGTGCTCTGCAGGGAGATATCAGTGTTACTATCTCAGCCAACATGTCTGGTCAGAAAGCAGTCACCCCCTGGAGCTGGTGGTGACAGGTGAGAGGACACTCAGGTTTCCTGGTCTCAGGCTCTGCCCTCAGGAAGGGGGACTTTCTTCAGGGATCTCCCCCTCACCCAACCGTGCCCTGGGGGGTGTGAGACATGTGTGAGCTCCATTTAATATGCTGCCCCCTTCTGTCCTAGGCATATTTTACTACAAACCCAAACTCTCAGCTTTGCCCAGCCCTGTTGTGACCTCAGGAGGGAACATGACCCTCCAGTGTGGCTCACGGCAGGATCTTGACAGGTTCATTCTGACTAAGGAAGGAGAAGACAGGCTCTCCTGGACGCTGGACTCACAGCAACACCCCAGTGGGCAGTTTCAGGCCCTGTTCCCAGTGGGCCCTGTGATCCCCAGACAGAGTGGGACTTTCAGATGCTATGCTTATTAC
This sequence comes from Phyllostomus hastatus, assembly GCF_019186645.2. Classification (NCBI taxonomy): domain Eukaryota; kingdom Metazoa; phylum Chordata; class Mammalia; order Chiroptera; family Phyllostomidae; genus Phyllostomus; species Phyllostomus hastatus. Next base: position 70,306 of record NW_025333683.1, read on the forward strand.
AGGCACACCCCCCAGCTGTGGTCACCACCCAGTGACCCCCTGGAGCTCCTGGTCAGAGGTGAGTCCCATACTGTTCCCATCCATGAGTGAGGCACCAGACAGGGGATTGGGAGGGGAGCCCCATGTGAAGGGTGGGGTGAGGGGAGCACAGGGGCTCCTTGTCTACAGACAAAGACCAGCCATTGGTCTGGTCTTTGAGTCTCTCCGAGGATCTAATGTCACTCAGATATTCAAGGTCAGGCTAGTGTCTTGGGGCTCTGAGTGTCAGTAGGTAGAAATTTCAGGGGAGCCACGAGGCTCCAGGGTCTCTGATGGTTTGCCCTTCAACCCAGCCCAGTGAGGCCTGTCCAGGGGTAAGGGAGGCAGGTGACAGGAGAGGTGGTCATGGTGGAGGGAGATGTTGGGAGCCCAGCTGAACAGAGGAGCAGCCCAGCTCACGTCAGCAGAAGGCAGCCTCTGCCCTCCACTACCTAACCTGGGCATATGACCTGTGGTTGGGATGCAGTGGCAAAGGCTGCCATGGCACCCTGGGGTCAGGATGTCATCTAGTTTCTGGCCCCAGAGCTCCTGGTTTCAGTTGAGCTGCCCCTGGACCTGTCCTTTCTGGCTGCAAGGTCACTTGTGGGCCCTGTCCTCAGGAAAGTCTAAGGCATGATGGGAGTGCCAGGTGGCTCCACAGAGAAGGGTCATCCTGTGAGAGGTGGAAGCAGGTGGGCACTCCCACCCCTGGCACCTCCTGACCCTGTAGGCTGAGACAAGGCTGAACAAGGGAGGGAGACAACCTTGCTGGATGGTGACGCCAAGAGGCAAGGGAGAGTGGACTGGAGTAGAGGACAGAGTCCCAGCCCACTGCCTTCTGGTGTCTCCATCTCAGAACCAGAGCAGCGCTGCTCTCCAGACGCACACCCCACAGGCAGGACCCCCAGGATAGAGGGCAGAGTGTGTGTGGACTCACCTGCCCAGGGAGGTGAGCTCTGAAGATCTTTCCCCACCTGAGTAAAGGACAGCTGCCTCACTAGGAACCGCAGGGGCATGCCCATTTCTGACTTTCTGGGCACCTGAAAAAGTGGCAACTGCTCCTGGTCCCGCCCTCTCTAGGCCTGTCCTGCTTGTCCTAGTAACTGGGACCTTGTACAGATGAAACAGCTCAGGGAGACAGATGTGTGGAGGAGCAGGTCCACCCAGACTGTGGACTCAGCTTAGCAAGCAGAAGCCTTCATATCAGGGAGACTGTGAGGATTAGGAAATTCCAAGTGAGGGTGCCAACTTCCTGCTGCCACACTGAATCTGTGGGATTTTCCACCAAAAGCCTAAGCCCCTGAATAGTATGCCTGGTGTCAGTGTGCAGAATTTGGTGTCCAAGTCTGTCTTGTAATACAGGGAAGATAGCTGGGCTATGGAGGAGGAGAAGTCAGGAGGGCTGGAAAGAGGACAGTTAGGCTCTCCCTTGGCACCTCATTTCCAGAGACCTTTAGTGGACTCACCAACCTGTATGGGAGTCCCTGAACCCTCCCAGAGCAGGGCAAGAGGTGGCTTGGGCCAAGGCGGGGCTGCTGTGGGGGATGGTGGAGTCCCCTCTGGACACTCTCCTATGGGGAGAAGTGCCCCCACCTGTGGACATCACTGCACACCCCTGGGCTCACCTGGAGGCCTTAGCACTCAGTGCTCACATGAGACTCAGGTTAAGTGTAGGGGGCTATGGATGGCTCATGAGGAACTGGGGGTTCCTGTCCAGATACGCTGTGAAATTCATGTCTGCTCTCTACATGTCTGCCCACACCTCTATCGTGGCATGTTTTCTGAGAAATGTAAAGCAATGCTTCTATATGTAAATTTAAGTTATAGATATTTCTGACTTTAAAAAGGTAAATCTACTCCTATTTTCACAGTGATTATGTTAAATTTATCCCTTTATTATGAAAAGTAACCTTTTGACCTGGCTGCTGTGGGTCAGTAGATTGAGTGCCAGCCTGCAAATCAAATGGTAACTGATTTGATACCCAGTCAGGGCACGTGCCTGGATTGTGGGTAAGGTCTGCAATAGGGGGCGCTCAAGAGGAAACCACACATTTATGTTTCCCTCTCTTTCTGATTTCAAAAATAAATAAATAAATAAATAATTTTTAAAAGAAAAACAATATTTTATTAAAAAGAAATTAAAAAAATAAAGATGCTTTACAAGATTTGTTTTAGACTTTAGATACATTTTGAAGTATTTTTCATAAAATTGTCTATACATACATCTCCGGAATTATTCGAGTACCCCATTTATATCTGTGTGTACAAATGAGACTACCCATTGAGCCTGAGTCCTCAGCTGCTGAACAAATATACACTCTCATCTCCACAAGAGTGATCTTGGATGGTTCAGTCTCCCACAGTGAACAGGGGGATTAGAAGAATGTCCTCTGTTCTGTAATGAGAGACCACATTTCTCACCAAACATGAATTCTTGGGGCAAAGCCAACCTATGTCCCAAAGGGCCTCAGGAGCAAAGTGTGCACTCAGAAGTCCTTGGGAGACTGACAGGACCCATGACAGCAGACAGGACCCTCATAGCAGAGAGAGGGTCCCCGAAGGGGCTGGAAACACTCACATCATGAGGAATGGGTGAGTTTTGAGAACAATTGGCTTGAGTGGCATCTACTCCTCATGCGCCCATGTCTTTATGGTTTTCAAGGAGCAGCTGACACCATCAGCCCATCACACAACAGCTCAGATAACACGAGCAGTGAGTAGGAGAATCCTCAGTTGTGGGGCTGGGTGCAGAGGGTCCTGTCTGTCAGGGTCAGACTAATGTGCTGGGTGGGCATCCAGGATCGGGGGGATGACTTTGTCTGCTATGACCTCTGTGACATCTTTGTCCACATTTCCTAGACTCCCACCCCCAAGACTACACAGTGGGGAATCTCATCCACATGGACGTGGCTCTGCTGGTCCTGGTGGTCCTCGGGGTCCTGCTGTTTCAGGCTCGAGACAGTGAGAGAATGGCCCAGGCTGCCGCCAAGACCTGAACACAGAGGTAAAGGAGCACAGGTCAGAGTAAGAACCTTAGAAATGAAGTCATGTCCCCACAAGGTTGTGGAAGATAATCTGGGACATGCTGTGTGACCTGTATTAAGCTCACTGCATGTGGAGTACACTTTAGTCATATGCAGGAGGAGAAGGTCTAGATACTTCTTCCATTAAATTCAGCCCATCCTTTCCCAACCACTGTTGAGTCATGTGACCGGTTCCTACCTTTTCCCATTTCAGTTAAATTAGCATTGATCCCACATGGCATGGTCACGTCCACACCTCCCTGCACTTTCAGAAAACTTGTTCTTCTCTATTTCTAATTACAGCTGCCTTAAGGTTCATATGAAGTGCCCATCCACTCAGTTCACAGCATGCATTCTATTTTAATGAATCCATGAGCTGGCATCACAAACATTCAGACCACAAGAGATAAGTCTCAAATGATGCCCTAGCACCCTCTCTGGACCCCATGTGCCTTCACCTTTCCTCAGATGGCACCTGTGGACTTTCCCCAAGAACCTCTTCACTCGGAATCAAGGCTATTGTTGTATCCTTGGAAGTAAATATATTTATGTTCCTTTTTTTGGAGAGGTAGAAGAGAGAAAGAGATATATGGATGTGAGAGAAATACAGATGTTAGAAATGAACATTGATTCATTGCCTCCCATATGTGCCTGGACAGGTGATGGAAATTGCAATCTAGGTTTGTGCCCTGACTGGGAATGGAAACAACAAACTTCTGGTTATGGGACAATGCTCCAACCAACTCAGCCACACCAGCCTGGGGTAAATCAAACCATTTTTGTTTGAAGGGATCAGCTGAGTTGCACTGCCTGAGAACAACCCATTGTTAAAAACACAGTGCAGTGTACAAATAATGTGTTAGAGAATTGTACATTGAAAACTACATAATTTTATTACTGATTAATTGAATTCCACTTAATAAAACACTGTTTTTTTGGCATTTTCCCATTTCTGGTATGTATGTTTTCTTTGTGGCCAACTTGGAGGTACCTCTGTGAGGTTCTGATGCAGAGTTGGGAAGTGACTCACAAACTGACTTTCACAGACTGTACAGGCCAGGGTGGGACACCAGTCACACCAGTCTGACAGCCCCAGAGTGCACCTAAGCTGCCTTCCCTTTTATGTGTAATGGCTATTTCTACTTCAGTGTTGTAACTGATTTTCCACAAAAGTAGAGACCACAATCCCAGTGCATCCAGGTGAGATGCCGAGGGGAAAATCCTACTATCCCTTGGGGGAGAGAACAGTGAGCAGATGGAATTCTAATGCATCACTTGTAGGAGTGCAAATTATAGTCACCAACTGAGTGGATACGTTACACTTACCCAGTTAGAGTCACACAGCTCTACCTTTAAGTACCTGCCTTAGAGAACATGTGTACATGGGCACCATTCACAAGGACATTGATTAGGGTTCAGGTGCTACTGCTTTGAGAGTTTTCAGGGAAGTGTGAAGTATGAGGCAACAGAGGCCACCTGTATGGAAAAGCCACAACAGAAAGCTTGGGTGGACTTCTGAGTTGTGTGTGGTGCAGTCTCAGAGAGTCACCACAGTGGTAGGAAGAATGTTATCCAGGTAGATACAGACTCAGGTATAGCACTTGCCTGCAAGCTGTGTAGGGAGGGCCCATCAAAGGAACCATATCTTGTGTCAATACCTCTGTTGGCAGAAAGTTATCCCCCTACCTCTTGCCCTGAGGCCAGACAACTCAGTTCATCCTTGTGTATCCCTGCTTTCTTTCAAGCTGCTTCCCCAGGACTGGAGCTCAGAGGGAGTGAGTCTGAATAAGTCTATGTGTGGGTCCTGTCAGTGGAACTGCCTGGGACTCCAGCCGTCCCCTGACTCAACAGCTCTCCCTCTTGACTCTTGTCTACCACATGTGGGTGTGGGAGCAGCCCGTTTTGTGTCTCCTAGTCTCCATGTGGCTTCTTCTTTGCACCCTTAGCTGTGGGACTTCTGTTCAGCTAGAATGCAAGAAGTTCTGGATGATGTTTTTTCTGTAGTCCAGTAGTAATTCTGATGGGGTTGACAAATCTGCATGTAGCTTTTGTTTTGTTTTGTTGTTCTGTGATTGTTCCTTTTACTTGTCCTTCAGATGCATCCGTGTAGCATGTGATCTCCTTTCCCTCTTTTATGATAAGTTTTACCTCTCAATAAAGTTGACATAAAATATTATATAAGTGTCTGAGTCACAACATAGATTTAAACTGTATTTTTAAATTATTTTTTGCCACTTTCCCTCACTCTTGCATCTCACTTTCTCCAGTTTGGTGTCATTGTTCTTCTAACTGAATTACATCACTTTCTATTCCTTTCACCAAGTGTGAAAATATGAAAATATCTAAAAACTTGCTTCTCTGGAAATGCCTTTGTTTCAGGCTCATTTGTTTTATCAAGGAACCAGAAAACACTTTACTATTCCAGTGAAAGTGTGTGATTCAACTCCTTGTAGAGAAAACAGAGAACAGATTTCTGGCTCTCTTCCCAGAAATCTGTTCTCTCTCCTGGAGATGCAGCCTCACAGGCTGGGGTTGGGAGGAGACACAGGTTCCCACTTAGGGACTGGCCTGGCTGACATGTTCACCTTGTTACTTAAAGCTAATGGGGCTCAGTGCACAATCTTCACTGACAATATGCTCCTGGAATGTGTGTCCACACTGTGTTATGGTGTCTTTTTTGCTATGAGGACGCCTGGTCCCAGCGAGCTTGTCACTATGGTGATGTGCACTTCCTCTAGAAAATAATTTTAGGACTTTTTAGGACCTCAGGCAAGTCCTCTATGATTTTATTTTTGAGTTGAAATTCACATTAAAATAAAATCAACCATGTAAAAATATTTTTTATTTATTGATTTGAGGGGTGGGGCAGAAAAGGAGAAGAAGCCATCAGGTGTTGATCCACTTAATGAGGCATCCACTGCTTGCTCCCTGTGTGTGTCCTGACTGGGGACCAAGCCCACAACCTTGGATATTGGGATGATGCTCTAACCCACTGAGCGACCCAGCTAGGGCCTCAAATGAACCATTTCTGATGCATAAAATTGGGTGTAGGATATGTTTTTGTGTTTTTATTTGACTTTCATTATCTTCATTAACCACAAAAAGTGAAGATACAGATTTCATTTTTATGTACCTGCCCCCTAACACTAGATTGGTCTTTCTTCATCTCAGTAAAATGTTTGATTATTTATCTCTTGACCTGTTACCAAATGTCACACTCACTTCTTTCTGACACCATACATATGATGTCCACCCTCCTCACTCTAGTCCCCAAGTACCTTCAGTCTCCACTTCTGGTCTCTCTGTGCTGCATTCTGGAAATTTCCTCTGTATTGTACTCCTTTGTCATAAATAACCGTTGAGCTCTGCCTCATCCTTGATGGGAAGAATTACTTTCATGTGTCCATCTATTGGGTTTTCTCATCTCTAAGGTTTCTAAATCATTATGTTCACCTACATAAAACAATTCATATTATTGGCTCAGAATTTGAATCTTGCCTTTATTTTTTAGATATTTACACCTGATCATCTCCCATTGGTCTCATATTTCTTACTCATTCTCTTTCATTGCATGTGACATTCCCCAGTGTCAACAAATGGTGTCCATAGAACTGTCTGTCACTATTAGGATTTCTCTACTGTTCACTCCTATAGGAAGTTTCTCCTCTCACACACCTGGTCTCCCTCAGATTCTCCAGGGCTGTCCTGGAAGCCACGCTGAGCAGGGGCTGTGACTCCCTATCTCCTGCCACTCTCTCTCTCAGTTTCAGCATCTACTCAGCGTCCTGCCCACCAGGGTGGTCCAATGGGAGCCTCACACATACACGGGACAGACACCTATGGCTGACATACTGGACTCAGTCTGTTATAGGACACATGGGGAGACTGCTTACTGCTGACCATTAACTTGGGTGAGTGGGCAGAGACATCCCAGAGCCTCCACTGAAACAGGGGGCAGGAGCCACATTTCCAGCCTTCACCTGCTCCCTGCTCCCCTTCCCTTGAGGATCTGGGGTCCCTCTCTGTCCACTCAGGGGGGGATTTCCTCCCTATGACTCGTGGATAGTCCTGATTACTGGGCCCACTCAGTGTCAGTCTCTCTTCTCCACTGTGGTTTCCTCTCTATTTGGGAACATTTCTCTTTCCTTCACGTGTCTGTGCCTACATACTTTAGAGCTGTTGCGAGTAGCTGGGCTTGGTATTCAGAGCAGACATGGTCTCGAGCAAGTCCAATCGTCTTGCCTTGGCCCTGGACATATTGATCCTCTCATGTCCCAGTCCACTCACGTCTTCATCTCATCTGGAAATGGAAGTCTCCCTCCCATGAACCAGATCCACTGACTCACAACCACTGTGGGGACTGGGATTTGTAGCAGCATTATCCAGAATCCCTCAGGGGGACTGAGGCAGAGACAGGACATTACCAGTCAAGGACACATGGACATTGGATGATGAGTATTTAAGTAAACATCTGCTTTAAGTAAAAATCAGGACTGTAACCCACATCAGTGTCCCCTGAAGCTTGAAGGCAGAACCACAGCATGAGGAGGAGACTTGAACCAGGAAATAAGGGGCACTGAGGGGGCAGGGATCACTCAGAGGCTTGTCCCCAGGAAGGTGGGTGGACTTTGTTGCTAAGAAGAAATGAGAAGTGGGTGAGGGTGGCTGCGATACAAAGAAAGCCTCACTCTGGGGCCTGGGAAAGGGGTGTGTGTCTTTCCCTCACTTCCCTGTGTCTGTCCTTTGTGCTCATTGTCACAATGACGCTCGCCTGAACTGCACAGTGAGGAGGAAACTGTGTCCCTGCTGATCTGAGCTCTTGCAGACACAGGGACCTCTGTGTTCCTGAAGCATCTCCAGGGCCTGGGTGACCACTGTCCATGGGGAGGACCCACAGAGAGGGGCTGTTATGTGGGTTAAGGGTGAAGGGATCTGGTGGTAAAGACTCTAACCTGAGAGGCTGTGCCCTGGGTCACCTCACCTGCAAGAGGCGTCTCAGGAGGCTGAGGGTCTATTCCTTTCTCCATCACAGGAATGAGAGCCAAACTCCTGGTGAGAACCTGATCCCTTCCTGAAGGACTGCTGACGTGACAACCTCGTGACAGGGGTGGCCAACCTCCTAGTCACCACACCCTGTGAGTCTGTCTACACTGAGGACACTGTAGTCTCTTCCTTTTGCACAGCTGGGTTCAGACAGGAGACACCATGTTCCCTACCCTCACGGCCCTGCTCTGCCTTGGTGAGATATGAGGGGGGAGGGGGGCCCTGCTCTGTCAGGACCCCAGGACTCAGGAAGCTCCTGGGGAGGACAGTTCTGCTCAGGATTCAGAACAAATCTCTGACAGGGACTCTCTTACAGGGCTGCGTGTGGGCCTGAGGACCCTTGTGCAGGCAGGTGAGTCTGTCCCCAGGGCTCCCAGGTGTCACTCCCCACTGGAGACCAGTCCTTGGAAAGGTGGGGATGAGGAACGCCAGTTCTGGTATCACAGATGGACATCAGAGATGTTTGGGGCTGAGAGCTGGGCACTGGGGGTAGGAAATATTCTGACTCAACCCCTCATTCCTTCCAGGGACCCTCCCCAAACCTACCCTCTGGGCTGAGCCAGGTTCTGTGATCCACTGGGGGAGCTCAGTAACCATTTGGTGTCAGGGGATTCTGGAGGCTAAGGAGTACCATCTGGATAAAGAGGGGATCTCAACGCACTGGGACAAACAGAAGCCAGTGGATCCCGGGGACAAGGCCAAGTTCTCTATCACACAGATGATAGAGCACACAGCAGGGAGATATGAGTGTTCCTATCTCAGCCCCACTGGCTGGTCAGAGCGCAGTGACCCCCTGGAGCTGGTGGTGACAGGTGAGGGGACAACCAAGGATCGCAGCCTCAGGCTCTGCCCTCAGGAAGGAGGATGCTCTCAGGGGCCTCTCCCTCACAGCCCAGCCCTGGCAGACATGAGGGAGGTATGAGCCCCATTTAACAAGCTACCTCCTTCTCTCCTAGGATTCTACAGCAAACCCATCCTCTCAGCCTTGCCCAGCCCTATTGTGACTTCAGGAGAGAGTGTGATTTTCAAGTGCCGCTCAGAGGAGGGATTCGGCAAATTTGTTCTGACTAAGGAAGGAGAAGACAGGCTGTCCTGGACCATGGACTCACAGCAACAGTCCAGTGGGCAGTTCCAGGCCCTGTTCTCTGTGGGCCCTGTGACACCCACCCATAGGTGGACATTCAGATGCTATGGCTCTAACAGGAATAGACCCCAGGTGTGGTCACCACCCAGTGATGCCCTGGAGCTCCTGGTCTCAGGTGAGGAACTCGCATTCTGGTCCAATCCATGGATTGAGTCTCCAGAGTTTCCTGGGGCTCTTGATGTGAGGGGAGCCCCATGTGAGAGGTGGGGTGAGGGGAGCACAGGGGTTTCTGGGCCACAGACAGAGAGTCAGGGGGACCTGGGGACAGTCCTGGAGGGTCCATGGGAGGAGCAGCCTTGTCACTCCTGTCTGGTCCCTGCAGGTGGCTCAGGGAAGCCCTCCCTCCTGACCCAGCAGGGTCCCATTGTGGCCTCTGGACAGAACCTGACCCTCCAATGTCGCTCTGACTTCGGCTATGACAGATTTGTTCTGTCCAAGGAAGGGGGACACGACCTCCCCCAGAGCCCTGTCCTGCAGCCCCAGGCTGTGCTCTCTCAGGGTGACTTCCCCCTGGACACTGGGACCAGCTCCCACGGGGGCCAGTACAGGTGCTATGGTGGATACAGCCTATCCTCTGAGTGGTCAGCCCCCAGTGACCCCCTGGACATCCTGGTGGCAGGTGAGGAGCCAGGGGGTTCAGTCAGGGATACAGTGTCTGCTCAGGCCCTCTGGGGGTCTTGAGTGGTTATTTCCAGGACCAGAGGTGTGGGGACCCGAGGGAGAGAAGGAGACAGCTCAGGGGATGGGAAGGGAGGGGGAGTCTCACAGAAAACAAAGACAGACAGAGAGGAGGGTCCTAAGAAAGGGGCCTGGTGACTCTCAGGTAAGAACTAGGTGGCAGCAGCCACTTACCCACCCCCCTCTCTCTAGGATGGCTCCCTGACAGACCCTCCCTCTCAGTGCAGCCGGGCCCCACAGTGGCCTCAGGAGAGAAGGTGACCCTGCTGTGTCAGTCACAGAGCCTGAGGGACACTTTCCTTCTGACCAAAGAGCGGGCAGCCGATCTCCCCCTGCGTCTGAGATCACAGTCTGGAGCTCAGCAGCACCAGGCAGAGTTCTCTCTGGGCCCTGTGACCTCAGCCCAGGGGGGGACCTACAGGTGTTACAGTGCAAACCACAACAGCCCCTACCTGCTGTCACAGCCCAGTGAGCCCCTGGAGCTCCTGATCTCAGGTGAGACCCCTGGCACTGTTCTCTCTGTGTTCACTCAGCTCAAGGCACAGTCCCTAGGAGATTTGGGGACAGAAATAAGTGAGGAATGCAGGAGGCTCCGCAGAGGGGAGTCTAGCCACTGAGAGATGGAGAGACACAGAGCCTCCCAACCCTGAGCCCCCTTTTCTGAATCTCAGCAGAAAGAAAAAGCAGGAGGGTGGAGTGAGAGGTGTGAGAAGTGAGGAGAAAGCTGATTAGGTTGAGCAGAGAGGACAGATCCCCTCCCCCACTCACCTCCTGCATCTTCATCTCAGAGTTGGAGGCCCTGGGGTCCCAGCCCCCACTGGACCCTGTTCCAGAGAGAGCAGCTTCACCTCCCCTGGGTGTCCAGATCTGCAGGCCCCTGTGCTGCCCTGGACCCTCCAGCACTCAGTGCTCACCTGAGAGTGAGGAGGGGCTATGCCAGGCTCAGGAGGAGCTGGGAGCTCCCACCCACACTGAGGGCTCCCCTGTCTCCTGTGTGGTTCTGGGGGCCCTTGTCTGTTCCTGCTCTTTTCCCAGGACTTTCTGTGCAGTGTGTCAGTATACAGAGTAACAGCTTAATTTACATTATATGGAGTCAATCCTCAAATGTTTATAATGCTATTCCTATTTTCATAGAGAAGACTAAATTCAGACATTTGTCGCAGGGAATTACTTCTTGTTATTATTAAGTTTTTGTATTACACACATTTCAAATGAGGTTTTAGTGAACTTCAGAAGCACTTTGATGGGTATTTGTGAAAGTGAGTAAATTTCCACCCAACTTTCAGATCTGCACATCTAATAATTTAATTTGTGTGTAAGCTGTTTGATTCCTTTATACAATCTGAATAGTAATAAGTACATGTAGGAAAGCTATTGCTTTGGGCATGTTTATTTTATAACCAGTACAGCTTCCTAAAATTCTCTCCCTTCAGTTTGTTTTTCAATTGATCTCACTGATACAATGAGAAAATTATAATAATGATGAGTGAAAGGTAAATTCACTTTTTCCAGACTGTACAGCTGTTTGTCTCACTACAGTTTCCACATGATAAAATGACCAAGTAAAATATTCCACAGCTTTACCTCTGAAAAACAGTTTTATTCAAAGCCCAAATTATTTCAAAGCAAACTCATTACAATGTCTGCATTTTACATTCAATGAACTATTGACCTTTTTTTCAATATGTTTTCTGATTTCCTTAGAGTTTTTTTAGCAACCGATACACTTTGCCTAAAAATTATCTTGCTTTCTGATTTATAACTACATGAGACATGTTACAAAGGTTTCCTGCTTTCAACCACTTGGATATTAATGCAAATGAATAACATTTATTGTCCATGTGCATTTTCCAAATGGTGTGAGCTGATATTGAGAATTTTGCATGGACCTTTGGAATTAGAATAGAAGGGAATCATTTTTTACATCTTGTTTTCAATATCAAAATGGAGAAGCAGATTCCCATAGTTGCCTAGTTTTGGTGCTTGCAAAAGACAATAATTTGGGGCAATTTCTCTGTTCCTGAAAGTGTGAATACCACAACTGTGGGCTTCCTTGGTTGGCAGGGTTGATAAGCAGTGCATGGAGGTTGTGTTTTGGGGTAAACATGACAGGATTAACCATCCATCCAATGAATCTTGCCAGAATTCCCAGAGTTTGTCTGAAAGGAGAGAGAAGATGATTGGCCTGCCCCTTCTGGGCCCCTGAATGACCTCTGACCCCATGTTCCAAGGCCCAAAGTCCCCATCCCCCTTCTCCTCTGCCCCCTCCCTACATCCCACAGAGGAGAAGTTATTCCCTATTGAAGACCAGACTAGACACTTCTGGGGACCTGCCTCCTTATGACCTTCTCTGGGCCTTGAGTCCTAGACTAAGCACAGAACAACCAGCTCTAAATTTTTCCTGAACTGAGACCATTTTTTTTCCCTGATCCTGAGCTTTTGTGCACAGCTCACTCTTGTCATGGCAGCTGGGAGCCAGAGCTGGATCAAACATCCCACGGATGCTGACATCAAGGGGAGGGGAGAGCCTCGGGGGACACCAGAGTCTTGGAGATTTGGGGGTTCCTGATGATGCTGACCTTTGTTTCCACATTTTCCAGCCTCCCAACCCCAAGACTACACAGTGGAGAATCACATCTGCATGGCCACAGCTGTGCTGGTCCTCGTGGTCCTTGGGGTGCTGCTGTTTCAGGCTCGAGACAGTGAGAGAATGGCCCAGGCTGCAGCCAGGACATGAACACAGAGGGGACAGAGCACCGTTCAGAGTGGGGGGAACGTGAAGCCCATCTGATGACCCAGGAGGTGGGGAAGGACAGTCTGGACCACAGGTGGGAAACTGTCTGCTGATGTTTCTAGGGGAGTAGACATGGCAGAAGAGGTTTGGGGACAGGAAACGTGAGCCATGTTCCTGTGGAGACACCACCTCCTTCCCACTGTGGGGCTGTCCCTCCTTATCCTCACTGACTCCACTTAACTGTCCCTCTGTTCTCATCCCTGTGACCTGAGGGGCTGCCCCACATGGCTGGTTTGGGTTCACATCTACACACCCCCTCATGATGGATCCCACTCATTTAAACAAAACCTGCTGTCTTCATAACCCGGAGGCTTTTTTAAACCATAAAAACAAAGTACCAACACCTGTCACCTGGTGGGTGAATGTCAACATTCTGCAGCTAAATGATAGAAGCCAGAGAGAAAAGATCACATTTTCTGTGACTGCGTTTGTACGAAGTGTCCAGGAGGAGGAAACCCACAGAGACAGGAGTCAGGTGGGCTTGGCCTGGGGCTGACGAGGTGGAGGGATGGGAGACTGACAGTTTGTGCTATATGGGTGAGGTGTAAAACAAATTTCTTATTAAAACCAGATAAAATTGTGGTTCAGACACTGTGTATATGGGATTCTAGCAAATTCTATATTTGAAAATGCTCCATTGTATGTTACATGAATTTATGCCATTAGAAAGAAATATAACAAAAGGGCCATGGTTCCCTGTGGATCCTTATTACTGTAGAAGTGGCCCCACATCCCCAGGCAGTTTCATGGGAGGCAGGACTCCCACCAGGTCCAAGATGCCCTCAGTGTTTAGTGCTCAGCCTTAACCCCTGGTGGGATTCCCACCTTCACTCCTGAGTGTGGTGAGTCCCAGGACAAGCATCATCCTTCCTGTCTCCTCTCAGTCTGGACTCACCTACCATTCAACCAAGGATGCCCTGTAGCTCCTGATGCCCCCTGATGGCTAGAGGGGGATACATATGCTGCATCCAAGTAGCCCTTCCACCCACAACTCTCTCAAGCCCATGTCTTAATCAGGCCCAGAAATGACACAGATGGAGCCTCTTCATGTCTCAGGCTCCACTGATTCTCAAAACACCTGTGAGACCTGAGCTTCCACCCTTGTCTGCAGTGAGGGAAAAGGGAGAGCGGAGGTTTCTGGCTCAGAACTATCAATAATGCTTCCCCTTGTCTTAGGTGAAAACCTGTGAATTGTCTGCAACTGGTGCTTCTGCCCAGCACATGGAGACAGAGTGACCAGTGTCAGATGCAGGGTTACTTCTCACAGAGAAGGGCAGTGAGGAGGCAGACATGCTCAGAGGTCTGGATGGGAGGGATGGAGAGAAGGTCTCCTGCTCACAGAGATGAGGAAGTCAGAGAGAGGAAGTGACAGGGAGAGACCAAACCACACTCCAGGTCAGGACAGTGGGTGGCTCTTGCAGTGGGTCAAGTGACCATGTTGTATTTCACTCCCCAAGCCTCCAGCCCCTCAGTGGATGGTCAGTCCTAGGACAGTACCATTGGCTCCTCAGACCACCCAGGCAGAGATCAGACAAACCCTCAGCTCTTCCTTCTCTTCCTACCACATGATAAGCACACCTACAACTCTGACCCTGAGCCTCTCTTTCTGAGACCCAGTTCCCCTCCACAGTCACACTAAGGTGAAGACCCAGGACATCATGTGGGTACAACCTCATCAGCTGCCTCTCTGGCCTCCTGAGAACCCTCCTTCCCAGCTGAGGGTTTTACTCTGATGCACCTGAACTTACCTGTCATTGACCCTCCCTGTACAAAGCCTTTCTGCAGGTCTCCTCCTTGCTCCAGAACATCCAAGTGGGTCCACCTGACCCTCCATGTTGTTGGGGATCAGGGTGTGCTAAACTCTCCATCCCAAGCAGAGACAACTGGTCCTACAAACAGACCCTTCCCAGTGCCCACCTCCCCTCCCCAGACTCACACACCTGGGTCATGGACACACCGGGCTTGTCATGGGCACCCCCTGAGCCAGTCTGCTCTGTGCAGACTCCACTGCACACCTCCTAGACCAAGACACACAAAGAAGTCTTCCAGCACTTCTCACTCAACTCTACACACACTTTTGTGATAGGGATTGCTTAAGATTTCATAAGAAAGCCTCACAAACCACTTAGAATGCTGATTAACTCATCAAGGGGTATCCTATGGTGTTGGAGTTTTATCACTGTTTATTATCCACAAATCTTACTACAGTCTAGTCCCACATAGTGGTATCATCTGAAAATACCCATCTGCTCACATGGTTTTTTACTGAGTTCTTTTCTGTAACTTTAAAGATCAAACCCAATAGTGCGTGCAGGGAGCAGAGGCCCTGTGTGACCAGGACACCATACAATTTGGTGACTCATGGCTCTTAGAATAATCACCCTCTTTCTGGTCCATGGTGATGTCCTCTCACCCCCCTGGGCTGGTCCTGTGCTGGACAGGACACCTGATCAGTAAACATCAGCCTGATGCCAGAATGGAGAAAGGCTGGAAGAAACTTTGCATTTACATTGTCTCAGGAAAAGGAAGTGAATTGCTCATGGTAACATGGGCTGTAAATCAGGCAGAGTCAGAAGTTTGACAGGAACTGGGCTGCTCCTGAGTCCTGCCCGGCATCCTCTGCCCTCATATTCTGGGAAAGGAGTCACCCTCTGGACTTGGGCATCACATGAGGTGGAGGCAGCACCTTTGGGGTCTGCTGAGACTGAGATCTGGTCTGAAAGGTGCCAGAACCTGCTGTCTCCTCCACCACCCCTCAGGGAGGGCAGGTTGCAGGTAAGGAAGAAACTGTGACTTGTCACAGAGAGCCTGGACCTTGATACAGCCTGTGTGTCTGTCTGCCCTGCAGGGCTCAGGGACATTTTATGTCATATGCACCCCTGGGAACCCTAGCAGACAGTGTTATGACCCTGACCTTCATTGCTCTTCGCAGTCTTGGTGAGTTCTGGGGAAAAATGGAAGTTAGGCTCTTCTGCACTCCCGGATCTAGGACTCAGGAGGGTCAGAGGGGGCAGAAATTCTAAGGAGAGAAGACATCAGCTCAGCAGGGGCCCAGACCAGGCCAGGACCTTCTGTGTGTGGGTGAAGGATAATCTCACAGGGACTCTCTTCCAGGGCTGTGTCGGGGCCCTTGGGACCAGATCCAGGCAGGTGAGTCCTCCCCCAGACCTCCTGCTTGATCACGATGATGCCCCTGGGCAGCCGGGGGACACACAGTGGGTCTGGCTGATGGTAACCAGTGTGGGAGGGTCCTTGGAGTCACAACTGGGGAACAGAGGGGACAAGGACAGCCCCTGAAACTGTTGGTCTGATTCCTTCCCAGGAGTTCTCCCCAAACCCTCCATCTGGGCTGACCCAGGCCCCAGGGTCAGACAGGGGGGCCCTGTGACCATCGGGTGTCAGGGGTCTCTACAGGCAGATGGCTACATTTTCTATGAAAACAAGGTTTCTTTGCCCTCGGATAAGAGAATCTCACAGGACTCCAGCAATAAGACCTGGTATATCATTCGGTACATGACCTCTGAGCAAACAGGGCTATACCAGAGTGCAAATAGCACTGGGGACATGCTGTCTTAGAGGAGTGATATGCTGCTCCTGGTGGTGACAGGTAAGGGGGAAACCAGGTCTCCTCTGCACTGTGGGCTCCTGTCAGAGGCTGAAGGGGTCAGAGTGTGGCTTTAGGGGGGTCTCACCCCTCATAGGACACACCTGGTGAATGTGGAGTGATGGTCTCCTTTAACTCAGATCCTCCTTCTCCCTCAGGAGTGGACAGCACACCCTCCCTCTCAGCCCATCCAGACCCAGTGGTTGACTCAGGAGGGAACGTGTCCCTCTTGTGCAGCTCACAGTCCACACAGGGCCTTTTCCTCCTGCTGATGGAGAGAGGTGCTCAGCAGCCCTAACGCAGGAATTTGGAATGGAATTCCAATGCTAGGAGGTGGCAGGCTGTCTTCCTGTGGGCCCTGTGAGCTCCTCCCATGGGGGACCTACAGATGCTATGGTTTTGCCAGCTACAACCCCAATGTGTGGTCACACCTGAGTGCCCCTCTACGCCTCGAGGTCACGGGTGAGGTGGCCCATACTTGGCTACAATTTTTTCCTGGGCCCCAAATTTCTGATATAAACCTGCCTAGTAAAGCCCTGGGGGTTGTGGGGTCACTGACAGGGGTTTACTGGGGACAGAACCAGAGGGAGGAGACTTAGGGAGGGACAAGTGAGAGCTCTCCCTGCAGCCCCAGTGGGCAGTGGGTATGTGTGTCACCTGAGTGACAATGACCTTCTCCCCAGGTGTGTACAGGGAGCCCTCCCTCTCAGCCCAGCCAGGCCCCCTGCTGCTGCCTGGAGACAGCCTGACCCTCCAGTGTCACTCAGAGCCTGGCTTTGGCAGATTTTCTCTGACCAAGGATGAGGGGAAGACACACCCCCAGCATCTCCATGTGCAGCACAGCCCCAACTTCACTCGGGGCCCTGTGTACCTTGCCGACAGGGGCCAGTACAGGTGCTACAGTGGACACAACCTTTCCTATGTGTGGTCGGCCCCCAGTGCCTCCATGGACATCCTGATTGCAGGTGAGGAGCCCTGCCCTGCCCCTGTCCTGACTGTGTTCCTTGGGGCTCTGGCCCGGGGTCACCTTGGTGGTGATGGGATCCAGAATAGGGTCCTGAAATAGAGGCTGAGAGGACTGAAGTTTTGGACAGGGATGGAGGGATGGGCATAGGGATAAAAGTTGCCCACCAGAGGGACTGGGAGGAGCTGACAGGGGTCACAGACAGTGTCCCTGGGGAAGGACATGGTCCCTCAGCTCAGGGTCAAGGGCATGGGGGGAGAGGTTACTCTGCACATCACAGCCCTCCTCTCCCCAGGAATGGACAGGAAACCCTTCCTCTTGGTCCAGCCAGGGCCCTCTGTGCCCTGGGGAGTAAATGTGACCCTGCAGTGTTGATCTGAAGACAGGGCTGACAACTTCCACCTGCACAGGGAGGGGTCCCTGGATCCTCCCCAGCAGCTTCATCTGCAGGACATGGCTGCCCTCTTTCAGGCCAACCTCACCATCAGCCCTGTAACCTTGGGCCACAACGGGACCTACAGGTGCTACAGCTCAAACAGCTCCTCCCCCTTCCAGATGTCAAAGCCCAGTGACCCCCTGGAGCTCCTGGTCTCAGGTGAGGATCCCCTCCCCACCCCTGTGTCCTCGTGGTCAGTTTAGGACCCTGTCCCCATGGGACCTTTAGGCTGCATATGGAGTGAGGGGGTCAGCAAAGGAGGGTTAGCATGAGGGGACTCTCACCTCCCAGAGGGATAGAAAAGCATAGCTAACCCACCCCTGCCTCATCCTCATCATTACATCTGAGGCTCAGACAGTTTCCAGGGGCCCAGGGAGGCTGGAGATGCCTTGGTCTGAGCAAAGGGAGGAGAGGCCAAAGACACCCATCCTGATCCCTTCCTTTTTGAGTGTCCATGGCCTCACCCAGACCCCAGGGCGAGCATGGTGATTAGCAGAGTACTTGCTTCCAAAGAGAACCAGATCCCCTACTCTTGCACACTTGTATCCCAGGGAGCCTTGGGACCAGACAGTGATGCTTGGGGGGATCATGGGGCCCTCAGGCATGTGAGGTTGAAAGGTGACAGGTCCTTTGGTCATGGGGGAGGGAGATGCTGTGGTCCTACTTAGGGGAGGGGCACCAGGCTCAAGTGGGGAGAAAGCAGCTCCCACCCCTCATCCTTATTTTGACCACCAGGAGGCTCTTAGGATCCCTCCATCTCCCCCATGAGACAAGACCATAGAGCTATGTGAGGGTCTGTGTGGGGAGGTGGAGGGTGTGTCCAGGGGGACAGAGGCTGAGTCCTGTGTAAGTTCAGGCTCCTCTGGAGGCTCTGACTTGAACATGCCCTTCCCCTCTCTGTGCCTCAGTGTCTCCAAGTGGAAAAGGGGAGAATTGTGGCCCAGAGCTTAGATTGTCTTTCAGTCTGACTCTTACTTCCTGGGAGGGGGCCTCACAAGGAAGCCCCCCAGTACATGATGTTATGGGGACTGTCCCCTCTATAGCAGTGATGATGAAAACATACAAAGAGGGACACAAAGGAAAAGGGTCTGAGACAACCAGGTCCTTTCTGTTAGCTCAGAATCAGCTCAGAGGAGGGAATAAGGGCTGGAGTCAGACCTGGTCCAGGTCCAGGCTCTGCTGCTCCTGCTGTGGGGCCCACGGTCCCTACTCTTCTCTGAAAGTTGGGTTCATGTCTGTCCATCCCTGGTCCCCTCCTGCTCACAGGCCTGCGGTGACATTAGGTGACATAAGGGGCCTCACAGAGCTCAGGAAAGCAGACCATCCAAGGGGGCATCAGGTTCCCCACACACCAAACACCCCTCTCGTGTTCCTGCTGTGCTAAGGGCAGGTAATAAGGAAGGACTCTCAGGTCCAGGTGAGATAGGACAGGCCCTTGCAGATGAGGAGCCCAGAGCTCAGAGCTGGTGTCCATCTGGGGCAGCAGAAGGACAGCTAAGGAGACCCATATCCTGGGGTCCAGTCCCAGTCCTGTCCTGGACAGGCTAGGTGACCTGGGGCATGTGGCTAACCTCTCTGAGATGCAGTGGACTGAGTGGAGGGTTACCCATTCCTGGTACACAAGGGTTGAGGAGTTAGAAGAAATAAACAACAGAGCCCAGCATGTGCTTTGCACAGAGCACGTGCTCATTAAATGGCACCTTTGGCTCATTCATGACATCACTCTAGCCCAAGGTCTCCAATGGTACTGGAACGTGCTGATTGGGGTCTCAGTGGCCCTCACCCTGTTGCTCTTCCTCATCCTCTTTCTCCTCCTTAGACTCTGGCGTCAGAGCAAAGTCAGGACATTGGGTGAGTAGAAAATGGGTGACTGGGTCACAGGAGAGAGGGGCTCAGAGCACATGTTGCAAGAAAATAAATAGGTTGGGAAGGGCAGCTGAGAAACAGATTTCTCCAGAATCTCCAATCAGAAAATCTAGAATGAAAATACTCACCATCAGCACAGATGTGCAAAGTGAGGTGGTCTTTCATCATTTTCAGTCTCCTGAAACATGACATGTACACACAAGCATGTTAGGGTTTCCTTCTTTCCTCTGGAGTCCCATGGGGAGGAGGAAGAGGGGTCATCCCGACCCTCCCAATGCTGAGAGTGTTGCTTTTGACCAGCCTAGAGAAAGACTGATATCTGACCTCCTGCAGGGGCCACAGACCTGGAGTCCAAGGACAGGGACCTGCAGACCAGGTAACTCCTGCCCCAAAGGCCCCAACCCCCACCCCAACAGGACTCACTCTCCCCCTAACACCCCTTCTCTTTCCCCAGATCCAAACCACCTGCAGACACCCAAGAAGAGCCCCTCTGTGAGAGGAAGGGACAGCTGCTCTGGGGAGGGGACACAAGGATTTCAGGAGGCTATGGGGGAGGGGACAGCTTGGAAGGGTGTGGAGTCAAGGATCAGAGGGACTGAAATCCACACAGCCCAAACCAGCTTCCTGCCTCACCCCTGGGTTAGTGGCCCAACTGGGAGCAGGCAGGTCTGCAGCCCTGAGATCGCAGGGACCATGACAGGAGACACACCCTGTTCTGGCCCCACAGACGTTGTCATGAAGGAACCACAACCTGGGGAGGACATGGAGCTGGACCCTCAGGTGAGATCCTGGCTCCTGTCCAGGCTTCCAAGGACCTTCCTGTTGCCCAGTTTACTCCAGTTGCCACTCCCTGTCCTCACCTCCCCTGGTTCTCAGTAGCGTCCACATCGATCTGTCCTTCTGGGCACCATGTCGTCCTGCTGTGACTCACTCCCACAGCTTTCTTTTGTTCTCATGATCCTTCCTGAGTGGTCCCCTGTGCTGGCTCCTCAACTTCTGTCCCTGTGTAGCCCCAGGTCTCAGGAGGAGGCATGAATGACTGAATGACCTGCAGGTCCCAGGGTCCCATCACTCATTCACCCAGCAGCTGTGACAGGAGCTCATTGGTTACCAGCTCCATGTCAGTGCCCCAGTGCAGCCCTGAGCAGCCTGTCCCCACCCTCCTCCAGCTCCCCTGTGGGTGAGGGAGACACCTGGAAACAGGCAAATACCATCCTGTAGAGCCAAGTGCTGTGAAGGGGAATGAAGCAAGAGCAGGGGGTGGAGTGTGCAGTGAGGGGACAGAACAGAGAAAACAGCAGGTGCAGGGGCCTGAGGCAGGACCTGCTGCTTCAGCCAGATGAGCCCTGTGGCTGGAGCCGAAAGAGCAAGAGACAGAGTGTTAGGTTAACGGTCAGATCCATAGAAGCACCAGGAATCCCAAGGCTCAGGGAGTCCCTGCAGACTCCACCAGGAGAGTGACCTCATCTGATCTGAAGTTTAACTTGTCAGTCTGACACCGCATGGACTCATGATGGGAGGATTTCAACTGTGGGGTCAAGGATACACTGGTTCTGTCTCACTGTCTCTCTGCAGCAGAACAAGACCCATGATGACTCCGAGGGAGAGACATACGCCCAGGTGACCCTCTCACCATCAAAGCTCAGGCAAGGAATGGCCTCCTCACCTTCCGCCCTATCAGAGGAATTGCTGGACATGAAGGAGAGACAAGCAGAAGAGGACACACACATGGACAGTCAGGTGGGTCCCATCCTTTCCAGACCTCAGGCTTCCCCAACCCCAACCAGGTTTCACCCCTCTCACTGTCCCCCTGCTCCAGGCTGCTGCCTCTGCTGCCCCCCAGGATGTGACCTACGCCCAGCTGACCCACTTGGCCATGAGACAGGAGGCAAGTGCACCCTCTTCCTCCCCATCAGAGGAGCCCCCAGATGAGTCCAGTGTGTATGCTGCTGTGGCTGTCCACTAGCTGAGGAAGGATCCAGACCCCACACTCTAGGGAGGGGGCCTGAAGGGACCCCAGAAGGCACAGGAGCTGTCTGAAAGGACACTCACTAGTGGCCCCAGCCTGCCTGGGGACCTGACATGGACCCCAGCAGCTTCTGGGACCCTCTGGGAGTCCCCTTATTTGGCAACCACAGATAAGTACTATCTCTATACTTTGGAATCCAAGCAACAGACTTATTAAGAATCAATGTGTAAATTTAAAACCAAAATGGAAGGGACAGAATGCTTTCAATGAATGATCATGTAAATGTTATACATTAGTCCTATGAAATGGAACATTAGCAACCATGAATGAACATCTTAGAGAAGAAAAAGGTGAAGACATAGAAACCACCTAAATGTCCTTCCACACATGCTGAGATGAAGGTGTGGCACCTGTGTGATGGAGTGTCGCTCAGCCACAGAGATGAAATCCTGTCAGTGTAGCCACACAGAGGCATCATGAGTATGTCATGCTACATGGAGTAAGTCAGACCCCACAGCACAAGGACCATACAACTTCACTCATATGGGGGTGAGATGTGAAACTCTGCACTGTCATATGTATTAACTATATGGAACTTGTAATAAAAATTTTCCTGCAATGTGAATATGGATTCCAAAAAGCTTTATTTGCAAATGCTTCTGAACATATATGCATGTATGAAACACACACACCCATGCACACACATAGGGGCATACACAGACATACAGAGAGCAACACATAAAAAAGAAAACAAACTCATAGAGATAGACATCAAAAAACTGGTCACTGGAGGGGAAGGGTGTTGGCAGGGGGGAGATGAAAAAGTGAAGGGTGTTAAGTGTGCAGTGACAGAAGGAGACGAGCCTTTGAGTGGTGGGGACACAATGAAGTATATAGGTGATATACTACACCAAAGATTTACAAAAAATTACAAAAAGAATGGCAAAGTATTCCCAATGAGGGTAGAAGGTGGAAAATCATAACAGTAAGAGCAGCTACTGAGGAAAAATCAGGAAGGCCAAAAAATTTTCATTCTTGCAAACATTAATCACATTTCTAAGGTCTAGGACACTGGGCACAGAACAAAGAGAGAAGCCTCTTGTCACCCCTATCAGGACAGCATCTCACAGCCTTCCTTTCAAATACATAACAGAACACTGTGAAACGCATACCCCTGAGACATAAATAAGAGTGCTGTGCTTTACTGCCCTATAATAAAAAGGTCATGAATTTTCACAAGAACACTACTAACATTTTCACACCAACATAATAAAAAAATGTAGATGAAATCCACAAAAAATACAATTTACTGAAAATGACAGACATAGAATAAATAGAAACTCTGAACTGTTCTACATGAAACATTTTGACCTTGTACTTCAAACTTTTCCCACAAAATGAATGTGGAGTCTGGGAAAACTCACTGATAAAATCTTCCAAATGCTTTTGTATGCAAAAGCACTCTCACACACACACACACACACACACACACAAACACACACTCAGATAAACAAACATACACACAACAGCCTTACACGCATTTCTCTTGCAACAGAGAAGAAAGGCACATCCCACAACAGAGTTTATCAGGCCAGAAATAAATTGATGATGAAACCAAACGACGGAGCTACAAAGAGGGGACCTCACAGGAAGCTCTCTCATGTGAGCTCAGGTGCAGAGTCCTAAACAAAATTTCACCAAGATGCATCAAAGCATAAACTGTGTCATCCATCCCGACCAGGCAGGTATGTGATTTCAGGAATGCACAGTTTGTCCACATCCAGAACATCATCAGTACAATTCAAACTCAATCGTACAATTTCAAAGAATAGTAATAAAAATAAAATAAAATAAAATAAAATAAAATAAAATAAAAGGATCCTCCCAACTGGCGCAAAACTTGTGTTAAAATACAGCACCAATTTCTAGTGAAAAACACTTCAGAAAGACAAGAGCATTTTCTATCACCTATCAAAGCATCTTTCAAAAGCTTTCTAAAAAGAAATGATGTTTAAACATAAAAACTTGAAAACTTTTTACCTGCAATTGAACCTGGGCCAAAAATAGTCGCTAGGGAGCTGCACAGGCTCAGCTCCTGGCCTCATGGTACACCTGCGTGTCAGTCCAGGCCAGCCTCACCCCCTAGGTTTTGCTGGGAGGGGAGGGGCCCCTCTGAGGGGGGAGTGGAGGGCGGCCACACTGGGGCCCCACCCAGCCACAGGCCCCACCCAGAGGCCAGCACCCAGAGCAGTTCCCTATCTCACAGCCTCAGCTGTGGGTCAAGTCCCACCTCTGCCCCTGCTTTGGCTCCCACTCCCACACCTGCACCTGCACCTGCACCTGTTTCTCCAGCATTCACCACAGCATCTTCTGATCCTGCACCTGCTAGTGTAACCAAGCAGGAGACACCTGGAACTCCCATCAACAATCGAACATCCAGACATTCTTCCCTGTTAAACATTTTTTGAGGATGCAACAAGTGCACTTGTGACAGATCAGTCCTCTGAGAATATGGCCACTGAGGTCATGTCGATGGGCTGTGAACCATAGCAAGGGACTCAGCCATGTGAGCCAGGTTCACCACCCTGAGAGCCTTACTGTATCTTTAAAGGGAACCCTGGAGGCACAAAAAGTCAGGGTGTGCTTGCTCCCCTTCCAGGTGCTAGTTCTGGGGCTCCTCAGCCCAGGGTTCTGTTCCTGCAGAGCCTGAGACAGTACTAAAGGATGGGACCGGTGGGTTTCTTTGTTGATGTTTTGCAATGACTCCCCTTGTTTATTTATCTTAAGGTCCATCACCCTTTCTGTCCTCATAGTCCTTCCTGTCTCTATCAGATGCCACCTATGCCATTTCCCAAGAAATGTCATCACTTGAAGGGACAGCCTGGTGGTGTGCTGCTCTGAAAACACATCTATTTGAGCATCCTGACTTGTGATGCTTGCCCATTTCTCTGGTGTAAATTCTCCCTTCATTACCAACCCAAAATGGCAACCTGACTTCACTGTGTGCAGAGTTGGGAGATGGAAGAATCATCCTCAGCACCGAGAAAGAGCCATCGGACCCACACCTCCTCACATGCCCTCTGTTCAACTGCATTTCATCATCTTGTAGACATAATGATAATTCCTACTGTAGTGTGGTCATGCAGTGTCAGTGAAATTGTGAAAACATAACCCCAGATATCCACACAAGAGTGAAAAAAAATCTGAAAACTGGGTTCAGAATTCAAATAAATGTGGTGGAGGTAAAAATTACTTCAACCCATTTGGAGAGTATGTTGGAATTATCTAAGTAAAAGGAGGAGACACAGAGTTATGACCATAACATATACATGCTAGAGAAACTGTGTATGCAGGCATCAGTTATACTCACAACAGCATGGACCAGTGTGACCCTGATATTATAAAGCAAGCACACATCACAAAACCCCATGAGTAAAAAAGAAACACGGGTGGTATTTGTTCACCATAACCTACCACATGATGGTGCAAAGGTACAAATTACATCACCAAAACAATGCATGTCAATCTTCAATCGTGCTGGTGAGTCAATGAAAGAAGACTCTCAAAAGAAGGCAGGCAGGGCTGTTCCATTGTGCAACCTTCAGAAAGAGATGCCATTGGTCACTCAGGCAGGCACCCCTAAGAGAAACCCTATGAACAAAATTAGGAATGGATCCCTTGTGATCCGTTCAGGGGTTAAACGAAGTACAATGTTGAAGGTTTGTTCAAATGTCCTTTGTGATTTTCATTTGGTGACTTCAAAGTCCAGTTGTCATTATAGGAAACGCTGCCTTTCTATTTGGTGATTTCTCTATATCTTCATACAATTTACTGAGCTGTCATGAAGTTAGGTGGTAAAGTCCACTGGCTAACCCAGGCAATGTGTTTCTTTAAAGTGGTTGTTGATGTGTTAGAGGAAAGGTGTTGTGTTGGCATTACAGTTCCCTCCAAACATGATCAGGACCTGCCCTACCAGCTGCTCTAAGTCCAACCAAAAGAGGAGTCCCTGCCTGAGGCAGATGCTGGGTCTCAGAAGACAGCCTGTGCATCACACCGGACATGCAACTGACCATGTTAAAGGTCCACGACAGCCCCTGATCCCACGTTGCTGCAACTGTCTTGATTCTTGTAGGTCACCAGTATGCACATGTGGGTTATTTCACAGAATGGGGTTCAACTCCATTGGGAACTCATTTCGGATCACACAGGTTTTGGTTACAGACTGAACAATGCTCAGGATGTCTGCTGTCCTCCTGAGCCCCACTGAGGAGGACTCAAGGGAAAGGAGCTGAGTGCAGGGGGTACCAGATGTTGAGGTCAGGCTTGTCTTGAATCCTTTCCTGATGGAAACTCCCTGGATGCCTGACTTTGAAAAACAGACTCAGTATCAATAAGACTTGTCACTGACAAGTGGTGTTTGATAAACAAATGTACAAAAAATGCAAAAGAATGAAGTTTTCTATGTACCACACACCCCACACCAAAATGAACTCAAAATAAATCACTATAGCAACTAATATTACAAAAATCAGGATCTAATGGACAGAAATCCTCATGAGTGTGGGCTAACTTATGTTTTCTTGGAAATGACACTAAAAGTACAATAAACAAAAATATAGGTTAGACTTTATCAAAGTAATAATGTATGTGAATTAAAAACCGCTATCAAAAGAGTAAAAAAAACTCAGACATACAAAAGTGGAGAAAATATTTGCTAATTATACCTGATAATGATTTAGTCCAGAATACACAAAGCATGTATGTAACTCAACCCCCCACACACCAAAAAAGCCCAATTCATAAAACTGGTCAAAGGATGTGAGTTGGTATTTCTACCAAAAGGATATTCTGCAAAGACAATAGCTACAAATGGAAAGATGAGCTCAGGAAAACATGCTCCCAATGGTCAGTCATTAGGAGAATGACCTTGAAAATGACAGTGAGCAACGTCAGCAAGATGGTGGCCAGATAAGAAGTCTCGGCTGTGCTCACCCACAGAAGCCACGACTTAACCACCATCTATGGACAAAACTCAAAATTACATTCACACTCTGGGGTGAACATGCAAAGTCCCAGCACCAGCACCCCATGGAACAAAAAACCCAAGAAACATCACCTTGACAAGGGGAAGCAGAACAGCTTTACTTTACTGAATCTGCCCTCCCACCCTCGGGTCCTGCTCCCTACAGTGAGATGCCCTCCACCTGCAATTTCTTCTGGGGGGCGGGGATAACAGGAGCCTCTGCCCCCACAGCCTTTCCATCACTGCCCAAAGGTCCAGCCTCTGTCTGGCTGAGGGGTATGCAGGCTGGATACTCTGGGGGCAACTGAGAATGAGGAAATGGGGAGGGTTCAGGGTAATTGATATGCAGGTCTCCACAGCCAGCCCATGCATGAACCCTGCCACTGGCATTGAGTTCCTCACAAAAATGAAAACAGAACTTTCTTTAATTATATTTCATATTTATGCTATTACAGTGCCATTTTTTCTCCCTTTGCTACCCTCCACCCAGCACCCCCCAAGTCCCTCAGGCAGTCCCCACACCATTGTCCATGTCCATGGGATATGATGCATCTATGTTCTTTGGCAACTCTGTTCCCTAGACTGGACTTGACATCCCCATGACTATTCTGTAGTTATCAGTGTGCACGGGTTAGAACTTTCATAGGATCCAGCACTTTCATTGTGAGTTTCTATTCAGAGGACATGAAACCAGGATCTCAAAGAGGTATCTGCACTACCAGGTTCGCTGCATGGTTATTCAGGACAGCAAAGACATGGAAACCACCTCAGTTTTCCACCAGCAGATGATGGATAAGGCAGCTGTGGTGTGTAGATACACAATGGAAAACTCTTCAACCACAAAAAGCAGGGAGTGCTGCCCTTTGAGACAACATGAATGCGCCAGGAGGACATTATGCTGAGTGACATGAGCCCAGACACAGTGAGGAAATCCTGCATGATTTCCCTCATATGTAGAATAAATTTTTTAGAGACCTGAAATAGAGTAAAATAAGGGAGAGTAGTGATTACCAGAGGCTTGGATTGGGAGAAGAAGAAAACATTGATCAATACATGTAAACTTTCTGTTGCATGATAAATACATTCTGGAGACTAATGTACTGAGTGCTAATCATAGTTAAACAATTATGAATTGTGCACTGGAAATTTGCTGTGTTCTCACCCCACACACTGCAACAAAATGAAAATTGTGTGAGGTGATGGATGTATCAATCATTCAAGTGCGGTGATCTTTTCAGAGTGTACATATATACCAAAACACCAAGATGTACACCTTAAATATACACAATTCCCATGTCTCATTATTTCTCAAAAAGCTAGGGGAAAGAATGTTCTTGGTTCAATAACTTTATTTTAAAGAAGTAAAGCATCTGTAGCAAGCATGAGCACTAAAGAATATTAACCAGGGCACACATTAGATATTCCTTCTGCAAATAGTTTTTTAACGTTAATATTTACTTATTATCTTGGGAAGGGAATAGGGCATGTAACACACTGAATAGTAACTACAATGTAAAAAGGGTAGCGAGAGAATGTAACACCCTCACATGATTGTGGATTCTAGGCAAAAAAAAAAGTGATACTTTAGACATTGAGGATATTTTGTGATGTGGCTTAAGTCAGACCCTCAGCACCTGCTGTCCTCATGGTGAGAAGACACTGGTCAGCTTCCTGAGTGATGGCACCTTGTGGACTGTACAAACTGGGGTGTGGGGACCTGCCACCACATCCTGTGACTTTGTCAGCTTTGCTCAGCTCCTGTCTCCTGCTCAACAGCAGCAGCAGCATGTTCCCCAAATACCTCAGCCTCCTGGGTGTTGGTGAGACCTAGAAAGGAAGGGAGAGGTGAGTCATGGAGGAAATCTGGGCTTCCACAAGGCACAGGACCAGATCCATGGGTGGGTTGCATGCGAGCACAGGATCCATTGGGAATCAGTTGCCTCTCATGTGGTTTCCTTCCAGGGTTCTCTCTGGGCCAGAGGATCTGGACACTTGCAGGTGAGTCCTCTGCATCCCCTCAGTACAGTGCAGCAAACTCTCTGGGTGTCAGCCAGCGATTTTGCAGGGAGAGAGCAGTTGGGGCTGCTCTGGAGGACACTGGAGGGCCAGCATGAGACTTCTGGAAACACAAGGAGAGTGGCAAGTCCTGTGGGATCCTAGGGTCTTGTTTCTGCTGGGAGAACCTTCCTAGTCTCTCCCTGAGGCTACAAAGCTCAGGTCTGTGTTCACATGAAGGAGGCTGTGTATTTCCAAAGCTGTGTTCTGTGGCAGGTCGCTGTCATCTCCATAATTAGGGGGACAAGATGCCTGATCCCACACAGGCCTCCTAGAACCAGGTGTCCCATGCCTTCCCTAACCTGCCCTTGGCCATAGTAACTTCAGGGCCTCCCACAGGACCAGCCTCAGGGGAAGGGGCCAGTCCTGGCCCGTGGGGCAACTCTGATGGAGGAGAACTTAATAAAAGATCAGGGTTTTGTTTCACCTTATTTTCATCAAGTAGAACTTGCTCGTTTCTCCCATGTCAATTTCTTTTATTCAAATTGTGTTTTAAGTTAACTTTGCACAAACATATTATAAACACTCTGCATAATCCTTGTTGTGGGGAGACCTGTAAGTCCATGTGGGGTTGGACTGTGTCCCTGGTTCCCCACCACGTCACCCTGGGCATTAGGAGACTCAGTTTGGGGGAAGCCTTGGGGGAATGAAAAGGAGGAAAAGCCCCACAAGGGGTAAGAAGAGGGGCAGCTCCCCATTCTGAGCTCTAAGGCAGTGCCCCCTCTCTCCCAGGTGGGCACAACAACCCTTCCCTGTCAGCCTGGCTGGTCCCTGTGGTTCCCCTGGGAGGGAGGGTGACTCTTCAGTATCATTTCTACCCTCCATTTACTTCATTTAAACTAATCAAGAGGAATGGGACCCCAGTCCTGAACTCCAGAGAGATCACATCAACACCTTCACCATGAGCCCCGTGACCACAGAACATGCCGGATTCTACAGATGTTTTGGACGTCACAGCCACACATCTGGTTGGTCAGTATCCAGTGATGCCCTGGACATAGTGGTCACAGGTAGGCAGCGTCCGGCCCAGCCCTTGACCACCCTGCACAGTCAGAGTCAGATGCCCTTGGAACCAAGAGTTATCACTTTATTCCAATCAGGATGAACCTTAGAAGGAGAGGCTGCTCTGGGAACACAGAGACAGGGTGTGTAACATAAAGAATGGGGAGCCCAAGGAAAAGATGAGGCACTAACAAGCAGGAGAGTCAACTCAGGAATTAGCAAGAGGAGAATGCTGCTGCCTAGAGCAGGCAGGGAGGACTCAGCAGGGGCCATGTCACCTGATCCCAGCTCCAGAGACCCTCCAGGGCTCTTGAAACCCTGCCCTGGAGCAGCCAGAGTCTCAGATTAGCCAACGTCACCTGTCACATTGGGAGTGGTCTCCAGAGGCACAGGTTAGGGCATGGATTGGGAAATACCCCTTTTGTCTCCACGTTATTCTCTAGTCTCCTGCCTGTTGTCTTTTTTGCTCTAGGAGACATGTGCAGGGAGTCGGGAAATGCATCCAGCAGGGTCAACCCCACCCCACACATACAGAGCAGGGACACGATAGAGTGGGAGTGGATCACACAGCCATGCAGCTTCGAACCAGCCCTGAGAGGCTGGGTCTTTTAGTCAAGAGAGACAGAAAAGCAGGTCGAGGGGAGGAGGTGAGATCCAGATTGTGAACGTCATGAGCCAGAAGATGGACCAGGATGCTCAGGGGGAATGCATCACAAAGACTTAGGAAGGCAAGGAGACATCACGAGGCTGAGGGAGGAAGAAATCCACTCCTGGAATATCAGGAGAAGGGGTGAGAGGGGCAACACATGAAACCTACTCTCTTTTTTCCTAGGTGTGTTCAAAAAACCCTCTCTCTCAGTCTAACCAGGCTCCCTTGTGCATACAGGAGAGGCTGTGACCCTGCACTGTCACTCAGAACTCATGTTTGACCAGTTTATCCTGTGCAAGGAGGGGGATGCACAGCATTCCTGGCAGGTTGCTGAGAAGTTCCATGCTGGGAACAGACAAGCTCACTTCTCCATGAACCCCTGACACCTGCACATGCAGGGACCTACAGGTGCTATGGCTCTGTCCATCACTCCCCCTGTGAGTGGTCAGTCCCCAGTAACCCCCTGAAGGTCATGATCACAGATGAGTGTGGCCACACCAGCCCTAATTCTCTTTGTGTTCTGCAAGCTTTAAGGGGCAATGTGGTGTTGAGTACAACGTTAGTATTGGGGAGAGAAAGACAGACACACAGAGAGCAAAAAATTCAGGAGAGGGAGCTTGTATGGCAGGGTGTCAAGGGAAAAGAAGAATAAATGGAGAACAGATCACATGGTGTTGTAATGCAAAGAGAAAACAATTGACACTCTGAGGTAGAAAAGGGGCCACCTATTAAACTTGACAAGCTCAGGGAAGGCTTGCATGGCGTCTTACAAACTCAGAGACCTCAATTACCCACATGGGATGGTCTGAAAGTAAAAGCTACCTAACTAGAAACAGATCATGGTGGGTAGTTGTGTTCTAGGCTGGTGTTTTTCCCTAAAAAACGTCAATCTTTACTTCAACCGAGCCTGTCTATTCTCTTTTTGTGTCTGATAACATGCCTTTGGAATGTCAAATTTCTTTATTCTAGACCCCCTCCAAGCACTGGCCCCACATCAGAGGGAGACCTCGAAACCCCTCATTGCTACTGTTATCATGTTAATTGTTGACTCCTGTACCCACCTATGTGAAAGATGTGTCTATCATTTTACTTTTTATCCAATCCCAGAGGTTCTCACTTTACTTCTTCCCACCTCCCTAATCTGTCACCAGTGGATTTCATGTAACCCATTTATGTTTCCTCTTTTCACTCTAATGTATAAAATAAGGTGCAAACTGCCATTCTTTGGAGCATTTTCTCAACTTTTTGATGTTTTGTCTCCTGCTAATTGTCGTCCTTTGTATCCAATAGAGTCAGGTTTCTCTACAGGTTTGGATATTTCTTATGTTTACAACATTGACAGACAGACAGACAGGCAGGCAGGCAGAGAATGAGAAAGTTGGACCAGAAGACCCATGAAGATGGGGATGAGGGCTGTTTCCCCAGCTCAGAAACAGAGAGTTCCTATTCTGACACCTTAACGCCCTTCCTCTGCAGCGAGGACACAGTAACACACCAGACACCCCTCAGCCAGCTCTGTGAAAGGTTAAATTAGAGATGAGGACCCAGAGGAGTTGCCCAATCACATGGTTTAACAGGGACTTTTGCACAAAGAGGGAGAAGTGGTCACTGCTAACACCTGGTGCAGGACCATGCTGTCCTGTCTCTGCAGAATGAGGTGCGCATGGATCCTGGGGAGATTCTGGAACTTTTCACTCCATAATCTCTTCATTTGATATGAAGAAACCTAAGATCAGTCTGTGTTCTGGGAATTCCCTAAAGTGTGCTCTCAGTTCCATTATTGGAGACAACCCCAGGTCTCACGGCTTTGAGGGGCATTAAGCAGAGAGGTACATGCAGAAAACAGCAGAGGTTCAGGGAAAAGCAGAGTCCAACATGCACGCACACAGGAGTAAGCACTGCAGGGATCAAAGTGAGGCTGACAGACCCTAGAAGACACACAGAGTGGACACTGCAGGGAGGGAAGACAGAATTCTTCCTTCTCTGCCAAGGACAGTGTAAGTTGTGGGCTAAGATGAAGGTCTCTGTTTCTTCTAGGAATGCAGAAGAAACCAACTCTCTCAGCCCAGCCGGGCCCCACAGTGATGTTAGGGGATAACATGACCTTGTTCTGCCACTCAGAGAGTCCAAGTGACCTGTACCACCTATGCAGGGAGGGTGAGGCTCACGGGTGCCGGCTTGCTGGGGGGCAGAGTCACCATGGTGTATTCCAGGCAGACTTCCCTCTGGGCCCTGCGACCTCAGCTCACAGAAGAACCTACAGATGCTACAGCTTTTTCAATGTATGGTCTCATCCGAGTGACCCACTGCACCTTGCCGTCATAGCTGAGGAACCTTGTACCTATTCCTGTCTTACTAGACACTGAATCATGGACCTGCATCTGAAGGCTGCCCTGCTGGTGACAGGCATCTTAGGGACTCTGGAGAAAAGGAAGCACTGAGAAATACAGGGAGGAAAAGAGCAGATGCAGGGCAGACACCTTTAGACCTTCCTTCACCTCCTGTATGGATGCTCACAGCAGGCCCTTAGGTACCCATGCAGATGAAGAAAGAAGTCAGAGCAGACCTGGGAGTGGGAGGAGCTGGATGCAATTTGGAGAGCATAGAGGTTGCATCAGCCTCTCACCCTTATTTGTTTCCCAGAAGCACCTTCTGACATACAAGTGATTTCCCCATTGAGGGGCACAGATATATATCACCCAAGGTGACATGTCTCTTGACCACAACTGTCTTTGGTCACCAGGCTTATCTTACTTTGCCCCTCCCCACTGTCACAGCTCAGGTGGTCACTGCTCATGATACTCAGGTAGAAGGACCAGAAGGCCACATCTTTCTTTCAGGGTAGGACAGAGTAATGGGTGGGCAGGGAACCACCATTCCAGGAAAAAATGGTGCTACGTTAGTGGGGTAAGGAGGACACCTGGTGACACTTTTCTGACCCTATTCCTAGGATCTTTTACAAGTACTCACCTTGCACCCTCACAGTCAAGCACAACAAAAGGGAAGCAAGGGGGCCCCTTAATTTGGTCCATGGTCTCTGGAAGGCAAAGTCTCTGCTACCTCTCTGCTCCGTGACTTTGGCCTAGTGAAATTCCCAAAGTTTTCATCAGCACTGGTGTTGGTGGTGGTCACCATGGGAATCAGAAAAGGCATTTAGCCAGTCATGCTTCTCAACTGGGACTCATGTCAGTGCCCCCTTCCCCCTCTCAGAGTTCCTGGGGAATTCCCAGAATTCCATTAGTCAGTTTAGCAGAGCTTGTCTTACATCACCACACGTCTGCATTTTTGTCTAGGTGCTTATCTAAACATTTTATTCTATCAGTTTATCTTTTCCTCTAGGTTCTCATCAATCTTACTCTTCAGGCTACAGCCTCAATAAATAATTGGGTCTGATAATTGTGGCAATCCTTGACCCCAGAAAGACTAGAGTGCATTGCCCTCTTCATCCTCCATCTCCAGCCACAAACACCCAAGATTACACAGTGGGGAACCTCGTTGCTTGGGTGTGTTTGGCTTTGTCCTTGTGGTCCTCGGGGTGCTGCTGTGGGAAGCTTGGCAGTCAAAGAACACCCCACGATGCAGCCAGCAGCTGAACACAGGGGACAACAAACCCACCAGTCAGCAAGGTGGAGCCTGCAGAAGAGCCTGATGACCCCTAGAATCTCTGGAGGGAACTGTGGGCGTCCCTGGGAAAGAGTCTGCTGAGAAGGTGGAAGGTGTGGGCATGGTTCCTGTGCAGGGAGAGGCAGGGCTGGTGCTGCAGACGCTTTTCCACAGTTAGACTGTGGGCGTCTCACCTCACTGCACTGCTGACTTTCCTTGACTGGCCCCTGTGTTCTTAACCCCGTGACCTGGGACTCAGCCCACATCACAGGTTCAGATCCACACCTGGGCTCACCCTCCATCTCTGGTCCACTTTCCTGTAAGACATTTTTCTCACTTTCATTTTCCACATTCACTGACTGTTCATGTCTTTGGGTCAGACAACAAATCTGTGTCAAATGACTGGTTAAAAGGATAAACACCAGGACTAGTTTGGACTGATCGACACAGACAATGGAATGCTGGTCACCAGGGGGAAGGGGTCAGAGTGAGACAGAGGAGGGTGAAGACAGTGAAATACACAGTGACGAGAGATTTGACTTGGGAACAGGAAAACAATGCCATATACAGGTGATGTATCATAGAATTGTGTGCTTGAAACCTCTGTAATATTTTTAAGATTTCATTTATTACTTTTTTAGAGAGGGGAAGGGAAAGAGGGAGAGAGACATCCATGTGCCACAGAAACATGGATTTGTTGCCTCTCACATGCCCTCTGCCTGGGCCCTGGCCTGAGACCCAGCCGCGCACCCTGACCAAGGATGGAGCAGGGGACCCTTTGGTTGGCAGGCTGGTGCTCACCCCACTGAGCCACACCAGCAAGGGCTGACACCTGTGGAATTGTATGAACTCATATCACCCCAATAAACTTGATTTTAAAATACTAGTTTTGAACAAATAAATCCAAAACCATTGTGAAAAACACTGCCTGGTCCAGCGAAGGACTGGTCTGTGTGACAGATGATGGTCCTGGTGTGGTTCCTCCAGAAACGCCTTGATTCTGAAAGAGCAACTGGTGTTTGAAGTGACGGTCAGGCGGTGTATTTGTAAACCAGCTCCCAGAAAACACCGGTTTTTTCCCGAAGCATTTGTCCTGTTTCTGGGTGTAAATGCTTCTTGAGGACGGGCAGAGCAGCCCACCATCCTCTCCCCGGTGTCCCCAGCCTTTCTTTCAGGCCACCAGCCTCACTGAGTCCCAGCCGCGCCCCTTTTCCGGCGGGTTCACCACGAAGTGCTCAGGGCCTTATCCGGGGGCGCACAGTGCGCTGCAACAGGCCGAGCCCAGAGCGCGGTCCCTGCCTACCACCTGGATGGGCGCAGGGTGTCTCACCCAGGCCGAAGCCATGGTCGCCCCACCCCTGCTTGCCGCCAGGATCCAACCCTACTTGCGTGGGGGGCACGCAGTCCCGGGGCACCCACTCCGGTCCTCCCAGGCCCCGCCCCCCACCAGGGTCCCTGTCCTTTCTCACCTGGTCCGGGGCCTATGCCTGCGCTGCCGCCAAAAGCGACCACTGGCCCTTCTGAGCTACTCCAGAGCTCCTTCAAGTCCCCTCCCCCCCACATCGCCCTGGAACGACACAGGTGGGCGCCCTGTGCCTGCCACACACCCGGCTGCGACAAGAAGCTCGTGAGCTCCGAACACTTGTTCTCCGCCACCGAATGCACACGGGACAGAAGCGCTTCCCCCGCCCGCTCCGCTCCAGGAGCTTCGCCCGCAGCGACCCCCAGTCCAAGCTGGCGTGCCGCCGTCAAGGCTGCCACTGTCACTGCTCCCGAGCCCGGAGCCACAGCACCTGACTCAAGACTCATTGCCCGCAGCCCAGCCGAGCCCGGGGCACAGCCCAGCCCTCAGTCCAGCCCCTGACTGCCTGTAGGGCCTCCTGCAGTTCTCCGGGAGCTCGCTCCGCCCAGAGCACCAGTGTAACAGGCTCGTTGTCCCAGCCGCCTTCCAAGGATCCCCTGAGGACCCTAAGATGCTTCTGATGCCCTGGAGAGAGCAAGGAGGAAGAGGCCTGGACTGGACTGGGGTCAGCTGGACCTTGAAAATGGCCATCAGGCATGGGGGGCTGGGACCCGTGTCTGTAAACGCCATCACCTAGCTTTTAAAAAAACATTTTTAAGTGAGAGAGACGGTTGTTTGCCTACAACTGGCCAGATACACTGAAAGATGAGGACCAGACTTACCACCTGAGAATCTTGCCACAAGAGGGAGCCAGAAGCACGAAGCTGGGCACCCATACAAGGTCCTAGAAGCCTCAGAACACACACAGGACCAACAGAAACCATCTCTCCCCGGAGGGCAGCTGGTCAAGCTTGCAGGAAGTGACTGCGACTTCAGATACAAAAAGAGAACACAGCACTCCAAAGATCAGGAAGAATCAAAGTCTCTGTCATCACCAATGATCATAATAACGTCCCAATCCTGAACCAAAGGCATGGAGAACTGCCCTTTACCCAACAGGTAATTCAAAAGACACTCCATGAACTACAAGACAAAACAAAAAGACAATCGACAAAGTCAGGAAAACATTACAGGGACCAAATTCCAAATTCAACAAAGACACAGAAGTCATAAAATAAAACTCGTAACTTCTGGGGCTGCAAAATTACATGAATGAAATGAACAATGGTACAGAGGGCATCCACCAAAAACAAAACCAAAAAAAAAACAATACCCAATACTCTTGTGAATACACATGCAAAATTTCTCAAAGAATATTAGCATGACAAATCCAAGAGCACATGAAAAGTTTTGTATGCCATAATCAAATGGGATTTAACACAAGGCCCTGAAAATTGGCAAAAAGATTTTAACATGTAAAAATCAGTAAATGTTTTCACCACAACAATAAAGTAACTGATATGAAACAAATGGTTGTTTGACTAGATGAAGAGAAGTCATTGGAGAAATCACACCATTCATTCAAAATAAACTTTTCATAATGAACAGTGTCAACAAGTTGGGGATGGAATGAACACAGCTCAGCACAACAAAGGAGCCTTGTGTGGGGAGGGCCCCAGGTCTTCAAAGGCACTTGTCTTCCTGCATGAAGCCTCCTCCCTGTGGCCATCAGAGGAAACATGAGAGTCCCCAGAGAGCCTGTCATTCTCAAGATGAGACACATACTAGAACTTCCTGTGGAAAGGGGGCAATAGTTCACCCAAATGGGGGTCTTGTTCTCAGGCAAAGCCAGGTGAGTCGAAGAGAGATTGTGTACCTACTGGCCCAGCAGGGGTCTTCAAGGCCCTTCAGGAGGGTAGTCCTCATAGCTGCCTTCCCTGAGGCCCCTTGCTGGTTAAAGGCACCTTCACATAAACCAATAGCTCCCACAGCTCTGCTGTCTCTAAGGGCATGAGACTCCAGCTGATAAACAGCAGAGGACTGGGAGTTTGGACCATCAGTTCCAGCTAAGAGGGTCACAGGTTTGACATGTGGAATGTGGATAAGTCACATTTCCTTTCTCATGCAGTTTCTGCCTCTATTTAAGAAAAAACATAAATATTATTCCACAAAGTAGTTGTGAAGCTTGCATGAGATGATGCGTGAGTTACAGAATACAAACGTAATTACTTTACAAGTATTAACCATTTACAACTTTTGGAACAGTATTCTCTTAAGGTCAGTAAGAACAAGGAGCATCAATGTATATTCCCCCCTCATTGTGGGTCCTTAAATGGCTAAAACTTCCCTGGAAATACACAAAATATAAGTC
The DNA here is from genome assembly GCF_019186645.2 of Phyllostomus hastatus. Taxonomy (NCBI): domain Eukaryota; kingdom Metazoa; phylum Chordata; class Mammalia; order Chiroptera; family Phyllostomidae; genus Phyllostomus; species Phyllostomus hastatus. Next base: position 107,890 of record NW_025333683.1, read on the forward strand.
TTTTCTGACCGGGGGTTGAGGGGGGACCCTGGTGGCCCTCATGTCTCAGAGGTGTTTCCTGAGTTTGTTGGGAGCCCAGGAGCCCATCGTGAGTGACTGAGCCCTGGGCTGGAGGGGGCTGGGATGCTGCCCAAGGTCCCAGCAGGACTACTTACCAGGGGCTACAGGTTTCTCTGCTGCCCATGGCTGGTTCTCTGCTGTGGGCAGCAGGTATGGGCAGGACTGACCAATGCCCCTGGCTTGGGCTTGCTGTGCAGTTGCTCTGAAAAAGGTCTTTTATTTCAGCCCACATGGGAGATTCAGGGGTTGTTTCCAAAGCAGAAAGTTTTGAAAGAAACAGGAATACACAGAACCAACTCCAGACAACCTCAGACAGCGCAGCGATCCCAGGAATCTCATGAGTGGAGGATTCAGAAACTGGGATGGCAGAGCTGATGGGGTTCAGTGCACGATCTTCACTGACAATCTGCTCCTGGAGGAGTGTTCCCACTGTCTTCTGGTGTCACTCTTTGTTGTGAGGAAGTCTGGTGTCAGTGAGCTTGTCATTAAAGTAATTTGCATTTTCCATTGAAAATAATATTAGGATATTTGGGGGGGTATCTCTAGCTAGTGCTTCCCGATTATTTTTTAGTTGAAACTCACATAATATGCTAACCATTTAATGTGTACAATTCAGTACAGAATAGTATTTTTCATTTTAATTTCTGCTTCATTTACCACAGAAGGATAAGATACAGATTTCATATTTACATGCATGCCTCTTATCACTTAGTTGGTCTTCCTTATCTCTGTAAAAAAATTTATTACATTTCTCTTGAGCTGTTACTAAATGCCATGCTCACTTCTTTCTTTCTGACACCATGGATATGATGTTAGCCCTCCTCATTCTAGTCCCCATGTACCTTCAGTCCCCACTTCTGGTCTCTCTAGGCTGCATTCTGGAAATTTCCTCTATATTGTAAGCCACTGTCATAACTGGACCTTCAACTGTGTCTTATCCCCAATGGAAAGAATTGTTTTAGTGTGTCCATTCTACTGGCTTGTTCATCTTTCAGATTTCTAGTTCTAAACATTCCTCTGTAAAACCATTCAAATTCCTGGCTCAAAAATGGAATCTTCCCTTCCGTTTTCAGATATTTACACTCAAGTTGCTCTGATATTTCCCACTGACTGTCTTTCGTTGTCTATATCAGCCCCTAGTATCAGTAGACAGAGGTCCATAGCTCTGTCATCATTAGGATTTTGTTACTCTCCACTACTTTAGGAGTTTCTTGCCTCACACAACAGGTCACCCACAGATTCTCCAGGGTACGCCTGGGAGTCAGGCTGACCAGGGGCTGTGGCAGCTGCCCCTGCCCCATGCTTCCCACTCTCTCAGACTCAACATATGGTCAACGTTGTGCCCACCAGGGTGGTCCAATAGGAACCTCATACACACACACGGGACAGACACCCATGGCTGACATACTGGACTCAGTCTGTTTCAGGACACACGGGAGACTGCTTACTGCTGACCATGAACTTGGGAGAGTGGGCAGAGACATCTCAGAGTCCACACACAAACACGGGGCAGGGACCACACTTCCAGCCTTCACCTGCTCCATGACCACCTTTCTGTGAGGACCTGGGGTCCCTCTCTGTCCACTCAGGTGGAAAGCCCCTTCCTATGATCCTGGAATGGTCCTGGTCACTGGAGGCCTCTCAGTTTCAGTCTCTGTTCTCCACTGTGGTTCTTCCTCCTTTGGGAAACTTTCATTTCTCTTTCCTGCATGTGTCTGAGCCTACATACTTTAGAGCTGTTGTGAGTAGCTGGGCTTGGTATTCAGAGTAGACAAGGTCTGGAGTGGATGAAATAATCCTACACTTGACACTGGACATCTAGATCCTCTCATGTCCCAGCCCACTCACGTCTTCATCTCATCTGGAAATAGAAGTCTCCCTCCCATGAACCAGCACCAGTAACACACAGCCACTGTGGGGGACTGGGCTTTGTGACAATATTATCCAGATGAGGAAACTGAGGTGGACACAGGACATTACCCCTCAATAATACACAGACATTGCATGATGAGTATTTGGGTAAATATTGGCTTTAAGTAAAAATCAGGACTCCAACCCAAATCAATGGCCCCTGAAGCTTGAAGGCAGGACCACAGCATGAGGAGGAGGCTTGAGCCAGGAAACAAGCGGCACTGAGGAGCCAGGGATCACTCAGAGGCTTGTCCCCAGGAAGGTGGGTAGGTGCTATAGCTAAGAAAAAATGAGAAGTCTGTGAGGGCGGCTGGGATAGAAAGAAAACCGCACTCTGGGGGAAGGGGAAGGTATATGAGTCCTTCCATCACTTCCCTGTGTCTGTCCTTTGTGCTCATTGTCATAGTGACACTTGGCTGAACTGCACAATGGGGAGGGGACCGTGTCTCTGCTGAGTGGAGCCCTGCAGACATAGGGTCCCGCATCTTCCTGAAGCAACTCCAGAGTTTTGGTGACCACTGTCCATCAGGAGGACCCACAAGGAGATGCTGATGGTCATACTAAGGGGGAACGGGATCACATGGGAGAGCCTCTGATCTGGAAGGATGTGCCCTGGGTCACCTCACCTGCAAGGGGCATCTCAGGACAATTGGAGTGAGATAGTCCTTCAGGAGAATGAGAGTCAGACTCCTGGGGAGACACTGTCCCCCTCATTGAGGGGCTGCTGATGTGACAACCCCGGGACGGAGACAGCCTCCCAGTGACCACATTCTGTATCTATCCACCGTAGGACACTGTGGTCTCTTCCTTCTGCACAGCTGGGTTCAGAGAGGAGACACCATGCCCCCCAGACTCATGGCCTTACTCTGCCTTGGTAAGATATGAGGGGGGAGGGCAAGCCCTGCTTCGTCAGGACCCCAGAACTCAGGAGGCTCCTGGGAAGGAGGGTTCTGCTCCGGATTCAGAGCAAATCTCTCACAGGGCTCTCTTGCAGGGCTGAGCGTGTGCCTGAGGACCTCAGTGCAGGCAGGTGAGTCTGTCCCCAGGGCTCCCAGGTGTCATTCCTCACTGGAGACCAGGGTCCACTTGTTGGAAAGTTGGGGAAGAAAAACAGCATTTCTGGGATGAGAGATGAAGGACATCTGAGATGTTGGGGGCTAGAGCTGGGCACTGAGGTAGGAAATGTTCCAACTCAATCTTTCATTCCTTTCAGGGACCCTCCCCAAACCGACCCTATGGGCTGAGACAAGCTCCGTGATCCCCTGGGGGAGCTCAGTGACCATCTGGTGTCAGGGGATCCTGGAGGCTAAGGAGTACCGTCTGGATAAAGAAGGAACTTCAAAGCCATGGGACAAGCAGAAGCCACTGGATCCTGGGAACAAGGCCAAGTTCTCCATCACATACGTGACAGAGCGCTCTGCAGGGAGATATCAGTGTTACTATCTCAGCCAAAGTGTCTGGTCAGAGTGCAGTGACCCCCTGGAGCTGGTGGTGACAGGTGAGAGGACACTCAGGAGTCCCAGCCTCAGGCTCTGCTCTCAAAATGGGGGGTGTTCTCTAGGCATCTCCCCCTCACAGACCAGCCCTGGGGGATGTAGGGAGGTGTCACCCCCATTTAACATACTACCTCCTTCTTCCTAGGAGTCTACAGCAAACCCAGCCTCTCAGCCCAGGCCAGCCCTGTGGTGACCACAGGAGGGAATGTGACCCTCCAGTGTGGCTCACTAGAGGAATTTGACAGGTTCATTCTGAACAAGGAAGGACAACACAGGCTCTCCTGGACCCTGGACTCACAGCGACATCCCAGTGGGCAGTTCCAGGCCCTGTTTCCTGTGGGCCCTGTGACCCCCAACAACAGATGGAGGTTCAAATGCTATGGCTGTTACAAGGAGATACCCCTGGTGTGGTCACAGCCCAGTGACTCCCTGGAGCTTCTCGTCTCAGGTAAAGAAGTCTTATCCTGGATCCACTCCTAGTTTAGGCATTAGACAAGTTCTAGGAGTCTTTACTAGGAGGGGAGCCCCATGAGAGAGGTGGGGTAAGGGGAGCACAGGGGCTCCTGGGTCAGAGACACAGAGAGAGAGAGAGACAGGGGGCCCTGGGGGCCAGGACAGGAGGAGGGTTCATGGGAGGAGCAGCCCTGTCACTCCTGTCTGGTCCCTGCAGATGCCTCACGGAAGCCCTCCTTCCTGACCCAGCAGGACCACATCATGGCCTCTGGACAGAACCTGTCCCTCCAGTGTCACTCTGACATCAGCTATGACAGATTCGTTCTGTTCAAGGAGGGGGGACAGGGCATCCCCCCGACACTGTGAACAGTGGCACTGTGAACAGTACCAATGGGGGCCAGTACAGGTGCTATAGTGGACACAGCCTCTCCTCTGAGTGGTCAGCCCCCAGTGACCCTCTTGGACATCCTGATGGCAAGTGAGGAGCCAGCAGGTTCAGTCAGGGAACCAGAGTCTGCTCAGGCCCTGTTGGTGGTCTCAGGTGGTGATGGCCAAGACAAGGGTTGAGGGGTCCCCACAGAAAGAGACAGAGAGAGACAGAAGATGGGAGGGAATGGGAGACTCAGAGAAAATAGAGACCGACAGCAAGGAAGGTCCTCAGAAAGGGGCCTGGTTACTCTCAGGTCAGAACAAGGTGGGCAGCAGCCTCTCACTTGCTCCCCTCTCTCTAGGATGGCTCCCTGACAGACCCTCCCTGTTGGTGCAGCCAGGCCCCATGGTGGCTACAGGAGAGAACGTGACCCTGCTGTGTCAGTCAAGGAGCTGGAGGGACACTTTCTTCCTGTCCAAGGAGGGGGCAGCTGATCCCCCTCTGAGACTCAGATCACAGTCCCAAGCTCAGCAGCACCAGGCAGAGTTCTCCATGGGTCCTGTGACCTCAGCCCACAAGGGGACCTACAGGTGCTACAGCGCAAACCACAGCATTCCCTACCTGTTGTCACAGTCCAGTGAGCCCCTGGAGCTCCTGGTCTCAGGTAAGGCCTCTGGCCCTGTCCTCTCTGTGCTCACTCAGCTCAGGGCCCTGTCCCTAGGAAAGTCAGGGATAGAAATAAATGAGGAGTGCAGGAGGCTCCACAGAAGGGAACAGCCCCTGAGAGGTGGAAAGAGACAGGGCCTTCCACCCCTGAGCCCCCTGTTCTGAATCTCAGCAGAGAAAAAGAGCAGGAGGGAGGAGTGAGAGGTATGAGAAGTGAGGAGAAAGGTGATTAGACTGAGCAGAGAGGACAGATCCCCTCCCCCACTCACCCCCTGCATCTTCATCTCATAATCTGAGACCCTGCCCCCGCCACTGGGCCCTCTTCCTGAGAGAGTAACTTCCTCCCTGGGTGTCCAGCTCTGCAGGCCCCTGGGCTCACCTGGAGCCTCCAGCACTCAGTGCTCACCTGACAGTGAGGAGGGGCTGTGCCAGGCTCAGAAGGAGCTGGGGGCTCCCACCCACACTGAGAGGTCCCCTGTCTGCTACATGGTTCTGGGTGCTCTTGTTGGTTCCTGCTTTTTTGAGGACTTTCAGGCAGTGTGTCAGTATACAAAGTAACAGTTTAATTTACATTATATGGAGTCAACCCTCAAATGTCTATAATGCTATTCCTATTTTCATAGAGAAGACTAAATTCAGACATTTGTTGCAGAAAATAACTTATTATTACTATTAAGTCTTCATGTTATACTCATTTTAAAGGAGGTTTTAGTGAACTTCAGAAGAATTTTATAGACATTTGTAAAACTTAGAAAATGTATAGCCAACTTTCAGAACTGTACATCTAATAATGTAATTTGTGAGTAAGCTGTTTGATTCCTTTATACAGTCTAAACAGTAGTAAGTACATGTAGGAAAGCTGTTGGTTTGGGCATATTTATTTCATAAGCAATATAGCTTCCTAAAATTCCCTTTCTATTGTTTTTCAATTGATCCCTATGAAACACTGAGAAAATTATAATACCCACATGTCAAAGGTCACTTCACTTACTGCACACTGTATACCCATTTTTCTCATTCCAGATTCCACATGATAAAATTACCAAGTAAAATGTTCCACATCTTTACCTCTGAAAAAGTTTCATTCATAACACAAATTATTTCAACACAAACTCATTAAGATGTCTACATGTTAATATCAAATGCATTATCAACCTTTATGTTTCAATATGTTTTTTTATTTCCTTAGGGTTTTAATAGGAAGATTCTTTTTTTTACTGACAGATATGCATCTCCTAAAAGTTACCTTTTCTTTCTGATTTATAACTACATGAGACACATTCCAGAGGTTTCCTGCTTTCAACCATTTGGATATTATTGTGAATGAATAACATTTATTTTCCACGTGCATTTTCTGAATTGTGTGAGCTGATATTTGGAATTTTTGCGTGGATTTTTGGAATTAGATAAATCAATAATTTTTAAAAGATTTTATTTATTTATTTTTAGAGAGGGAAGGGAGAGAGAGAGAAACATCAATGTGCGGTTGCTGGGGGCTGTGGCCTGCAACCCAGGCATGTGACCTGACTGGGAATCGAACCTGTGACACTTTGGTTCACAGCCCACGCTCAATCCACTGACCTACATCAGCCAGGGCAGATAAATCAATAATTTTGTTACATCTTGTTTTCTATATCAAGATGGGGAAGCAGACTCCCATAATTTCCTAGTTTTGCTGCTTACAAAATCCTACAACTTGGGGTAACTTCTCTGTCCCTCAGAGTTTGAAAAACTGTAACTGTGGGCTTCCTTCATTAGCAGCATTGATAAGTAGTGCATGGAAGTTGTGTACTGGGGTAAAAATCACATGATTAGCCATCCATCCACAAAATCTTGCCAGTATTTCCAGAGTTTGTCCAAAAGGAGAAGAAGATGGTGCCTGTCCCTTCTGGGCCCCTGACCTGACCTCTGACCCCATATTCTAAGGCCCAAAGTCCCAGTCCCCCTTCTCCTCTGCCCCTTCCCTACATCCCACAGAGGAGACTTCATTCCCCACTGAAGACCAGACTAGACCATCCTTCTGGGGATCTGCCTCCTTATGACCTGTTCATTTCAAGTCTCTTTCTCAATCTTTCTTCCTGTCTCTATTTCCGTACATGCACACATAATATATATCGGTGCTATACAAATATATGTAGGCATAGATGATGATATATAACTTAGTATTTATGTAAGAGTGGATATGTGTGTAACTATATATACAGATTCATTTTATAGGACATTTTATAACATACTCCATAAAATGTACATATACAAGTATGGGCAAAAGTAGGTTTAAAGATATTTGTACAGAGTATAATACAACAATTAATACTAATATCACAATAAATAACTCTGCATTTCAGGAATTCATAACTTAAAACCCTGTATTTTCTTTAATATTGATATTAAATTTATGCATCTACAATATACCTACAAATATTCACGTACATGCCCATATTTTCATCTGGTCACTATATCTACCATGGTAGGTTTTGTCATTATATAAAATGAACCAATGAAACAATAAATAGACAAAAATGTCCAGGTGATGATTAAACCCCAGAGAGTGGGGTGAAGGAGACGCTGCCCCAGACTTTCACCCCTTTGTGTGCCTGCCACTCAGGAGCCCCTGAAACCACATCTCCTCTATGGACCAGGGCCCCCACAGGTGGAAAACGCCAGATCTCTCAGCTTCAGGGCAGTAAGTTCCTGGGTCTTCAGTCTCAGACAGAAGCCAGAATACACAGCAGCTCTAAATTGTTCCTGAATTGAGACAATTTTTCCCTAATCCTGAGTTCTTGGGCAGAGGTCACTCTCATCATGGCAGCTGGATTCAGTGGGAGGCAGAGCTGGATTCAGAAGACCCAGGGACACTGACATCAAGGGGAGAGGAGAGCCTGGGGGGACATCAGAGTCCTGGAGATTTGGGGTTGCCTGACCACGCTTACCTCTGTCTCCACATTTTGCAGCCTTCCAACTCCAAGACTACACAGTGGAGAACCTGGTCCGCATGGGTGTGGCTGGCTTGGTCCTGGTGGTGCTTGGGGTGCTGCTGTTTCAGGCTCGAGACCACGAGATAATGGCCCATATTGCAGACAGGATGTGAACACAGAGGGGACAGGGGACCATTCAGAGTGGAGGAGCCGTGAAGCCCATCTGATGACCCAGGAGGTGGGGAAGGACAGCTGGACCACAGGCGGAAACTGTCTGCTGATTTGACTGGGAGGACAGAGGTGGCAGATGAAGTTTGGGGACAGGACACGTGAGCCGTGTTCCTGTGGAGATGCCTCCTCCTTCCCACTTTGGGGCTGTCCCTCCTCATCCTCACTGACTCCCCTTGACTGTCCCTCTGTTCTCACCACTGTGACATGAGAGGCCACCCACATGGCTGATTTGGGTTCACATCTACACACCCCTTCATGCTGGATCCCATTCATTTAAACAAATGTGGTGTCTTCATAACCTGGGAGGGTTTTTTAAGCCATAAAAACAAAGTACCAACATCTGTCACCTGGTGAGTAAACATCAACATCCTGCAGCTGAGTGACAGAAGCCACAGAGAAAAGATCACATTTTCTGTGACTGCGTTTGTATGAAGCGTCCAGGAGGAGGAAACCCACAGAGACAGAAGTCAGGTGGGCTTGCCGGGGGCTGATGCGGAGGAGAGATGGGAGACTGACGGTTTAGTGGGTATTTGAGTGTGGGGATCCACAATACAATACAATATTGCTATTAAAACCAGATAAAATTGTGGTTTAGACATTGTATATTTACTACATTTCAGTGAATTCTATATTTTAAAATGGTAAGTTCTATGTTACAGGAACTTATGTCATTAAAACCAAATGTAATGAAAATTGCTATGGTTCCCTGTGGTTCATTTTTGACTTACAAGTGGCCCCCTGTCCTCGGGCAGTTTCATGAGAGACAGGACTCCCATCAGGTCCGAGATGCCCTCAGTGGCCAGTGCTCAGGCTCAGCCTTGGTGGGATTCCCACCCTCACTCCTGAGTGTGATGAGTCCAGGATCCAGGATGAGCAGTGTCCTTCTTGTCTCCTCTCTGTCTGGACTCACCTGCCATTCAGCCCCGGATGTCCTGTAGCTTCTGATGCCCCCGAAGGTTTGGGGGTGATACATATGCTGCTTCCGAGTAGCCCTTCCTCCCACAAGTCTCTCATGTCCATGTCTTAATCAGGCCCAGAAATGACACAGATGGAGCCTCTTTGTGTCTCAGGCTCCGCTGATTCTCACAACACCCGTGAGAGCTGAGCTTCCACCCTTGTCTGCAATGAGGGAAAAGGGAGAGAGGAAGGGAATGGCTCAGAACAGATGGTCAGTAACGTTTCCTCTTGTCTTAGATTAAAACCTGTGAATTGTCTGCAACTGGTGCTTCTGTCAGGCACCTGGAGAGGTAGTGACAAGTGTCAGATGCAGGGTCACTCCTCACAGAGCAGGGCAGTGAGGAGGCTGACATGCTGAAGAGCCTGGGTGGGAGAGATGGAGAGAAGGTCTCCTGCTCACAGAGATGAGGAAGTCAGAAAGAGGAAGTGACAGGGAGAGACCAAACCACACTCCAGTCTAGGAGAGTAAGTAGCTCTTGCAGTGGATCAGATGACCATGTTGTAATCCTCTCCCCTACCTCAAGCCCTCAGTGGGGTGCTCAGTCCTGGGACAGTGCCATCAGCTCCCCAGGCCACCCAGGTGAAGCACAAATGTAGCCTCCGCTCTTACCCCCACATGATGAACACACCCACAGCTCTGACCCTGAGCCTCTCTTTGTGAGACCCAGTTCCTCTCCACAGTCACACTCAGGTGAAAACCCAGGACATCATGTGGGTGCAACCTTATCAGCCTCCTCTCTGGCCTCCTGGGGATTCTCATTCCCAATTGAGGGTTTTACTCTGGTTCACCTGAACTTACCTGTTATGGACCCTCCCTGCACAAAGCCTTTCCCCATGGTGGAGACATCCAAGGAACTCCACCTAATGCTCCATGTTGTTGGAGATCAGGCTGAGCTAACCTCTCCATCCCAAGCAGAGATAACTGGTCCCTACAAAGCAGACCCTTCCCAGTGCCCAACTCCCCTCCCCAGACTCACACACCTGGGTCATGGCCACACTAGGCTTGTCATGGGCGTCCCCTGAGCCCATCAGAACTGAGTGGACTCTGCACACTTCCTAGGCTGAGATAATGACAAAGAAATGTGCCTGCCTTTTCTTACTCAGCTTCAATCAAACTTGTGCTATGGGATTTGTGTTGGGTTTCATGAGAAATTCTCATAAACCACAGAGAGTACTGAGCAACTCATTACCTCGGTGTTACACTAGTGCTGGAGTTTTATCACAGTTTATCATCCATTCCCCACTACTACAGCCAATTCCCACAGAATGTCATCTTCTCAAAGCAGCAACTGCTCACACCTTCCTTTACTGAAAAGTGTTCCATTACCTGAAAGATCACACCCAGGAGTCCCTGCAGGGAGCAGAGGCCCCGGGGGACCAGGGCCCAGCACAGCCTGGTCACTCACAACTCTCAGAATAATCACCCTCTTCCTGATCAAGAGTCCTCTCAACCCCCAGTGCTGACTCCTAGTGTGTCCTGGACCCTCCCTCACCTGCAGGTCCTCACACTCCATGACACCCACCTGTATGGAGTCTCTCTGTGCTCCATTTACTCCTTCTCTGAAACTTACCAAAACGAACCCCCACATCATTCATTGCCTACACATTTTGTACTGTCTGATGTCGCTAACCAGCACTGCATGTGTCCAGGGGAGGAGTCAGTCACCTTCCCCAATAAACTTCGTGCATGGACTGGGCACCTGCTCAGGAAATATTCGCCATTTTCTGGGTTGGAGAAAAGCCGAAAGTAACTTTCATTTATGTTGTCTCAGGAAAAGGAAGTGAATTGCCCACAGTTACGTGGGTTGCAAAACAGGCAGAGTCAGGATGCAACAGAAACTGGGCAGCTCCTGAGTCCTGCCTCTCATCCTCTGCCCTCATGTTCTGGGACAGGGGTCACCCTTTGGATTTGGGCATCACATCAGGTGGAGGCAGCACCTTTGGGGTCTGCTGAGACTGAGATCTGGTCTGAAAGGTGCCAGAACCTGCTGTCTCCTCCACCACCCCTCAGGGAGGACAGGTTGCAGCTGAGGAAGAAACTGTGACTTCTCACACAGAGATGGGACCTTGGTACAGCCTGTGTGTCTGTCTGTCCTGCAGGGCTCAGGGACATTTTATGTCATCTGAACCCTTGGGAACCCTAGCAGACAGCGTTATGACCCTGGCCTTCATTTCTCTTCTTTGTCTCGGTGAGTTCTGGGGAAAACAGAAGGATGGGGTCTTCTTCACTCCCAGATCTAGGACTCAGGAAGGCCAGTGGGGGAAGAAATCCTAAGGAGAGAAGATTTCAGCTCAGCAGGGTTCCAGACCAGGCCTGGAGCTTCTGTGTGGGCATTGAGGATAACTCACAGGACTCTCTTCCAGGGCTGTGTCAGGGCCCTTGGGACCAGGTCCAGGCAGGTGAGTCCTCCCCCAGAGCTCCTGCTTCAGCACAATGATACCCCTGGGCAGCTGGGGGACACACAGTAGGTCTGGGCTGGTGGTGAACAGTGTGGGAGGAGCCTTGGAGTGACAGATGGGGAAACTGAGGGGACAAGGACCCTCCTGACCCTCCATCTGGGCTGACCCAGGCCCCAGGGTCAGACATGGGAGCCCTGTGACCATCTGGTGTCAGTGGTCTCTGCAGGGGAATGCCTACATTCTGTATACAGACAGGGGCTCTCAACCCTTGGAAAGGAGGATCCCACAGGACTGCAGCAACAAGACCAAATTCCTCATTCAGTCCATGAGCTCATAGCACACAGGGCTGTACCAGTGTGCATACAGCACTGGGGGCACACTGTCTGAGAGGAGTGAGCCTCTGCTCCTGGTGGTGACAAATAAGGGTGAACCTGGGTCTCCTCTGTAGTGTGGGCTCCTCTCAGAGGATGAAGGGGACAGAGTGCAGTTTTAGGGGGGCCACACCCTTCACAGCCCACTCCTGGGGAATGTGGGGTGATGGTCCCCTTTAATTGAGATCCTCCTTCTCCCTCAGGAGTGGACAGCACACCCTCCCTCTCAGCCGACCCAGGCCCAGTAGTGGCCTCAGGAAGGAGAGTGTCCCTCTTGTGCAGCTCACAGACCACATGGGACACTTTCCACCTGCTGAAGGAGGGAGGGGCTGTGCCGCCGCAACACAGGAAATCAGAACAGAAGTACTATGCTAGGAGATGGCGGCAGGTGGCCATCTTCCCCATGGGCCATGTGAACACCTCCCATGGGGGGACCTACAGATGCTATGGTTCCAACAGCTCCAACTCCAATGAGCGGTCACAGCTTAGTGCCCCTCTGCACCTCGAGATCACAGGTGAGGAGGCTCACAATTGGCTTCAATTACTTCCTAGGCCCCAAGCAATTGATCTTACCTTGTGCTTAGTAAAACACTGGGAGATGTGGGGGTCAATGACAGGGGTTTAGTGGGGACACAACCACAGGCAGGAGACTTATGGAGGGACAAGTGAGGGCTCTCCCTGCAGCCCCAGTGGGTGGTGAGTATGTGTGCCCCTGAGTTAAAATGACCTTCTCCCCAGGTGTGTACAGGGAGCCCTCACTCTCAGCCAAGCCAGGGCCCCTGGTGCTGCCAGGAGACAACCTGACCTTCCAGTGTCGCTCTGAGGCTGGATTTGACAGATTTGCTCTGATAAAGGATGAAGGGCCCACACCCCCCCAGCATCTCCATGGGCAGCACAGCTCTGACTTCCCCCTGGGCCCTGTGAACCTCTCCCATGGGGGCTGGTACTGGTGCTACAGTGGTCACAACCTCTCCTATGTGTGGTCGGCCCCCAGCGCCCCCCTGGAAATCCTGATTGCAGGTGAGGAGCCCTGCCCTGCCCCCTGTCCTGACTCTCTGCCTTGGGGCTCTGTCCCCCGGGGTCACCTTGGTGGTGATGGGCTCCAGAATAGAGTCCTGAAATAGAGGCTGAGAGGACTGAAGTTTTGGGGAGAGAAGAAGGGATGGGCATGGAGATGAAAGTTGCCCACCAGAGGGACTGAGAGGAGCTGAGAGGGGTCACAGACAGTGTCCCTGGGGAAGGACATGGTCCCTCAGCTCAGGGTCAAGGGTATGGGGGGAGGGGTGTCCCTGTGCACATCACAGCCCTCCTCTCCCCAGGAATGTACAGGAAACCCTTTCTCTCGGCCCAGCCTGGGCCCTCAGTGCCCTGGGGAGCCAACGTGACCCTGCAGTGTCGATCTGAGGTCAGGGCTGACACCTTCCACCTGCACAGGGAGGGGTCCCTGTATCCTCCTCAGCAGCTTCGTCTGCAGGATATGGCTGTCCCCTTTGAGGCCTACTTCACCATCAGCCCGGTGACCTTGGGCCACAATGGGACCTACAGGTGCTACATCTCACGCAGCTCCTCCCCCTTCCAGCTGTCACAGTCCAGTGACCCCCTGGAGCTCCTGGTCTCAGGTGAGGGACTCCCACCCCATGTCCATTGAGGGAGCAGACTCTGTCGCAGGACAGCTCTGGGCTGGGATGGGAAGGAGGGTGAAACAGTGAGGTCATCAATATGGCAAATCCCACCCCATGAAGAGATGGAGAAGATGGGAGATCCCCCATCCTCTCCATGCCTCACTCCACCTGAGGGTCCATCCAGTGCTGGTGTGTGCAGGGAGGAGACTGAAGTGTGTGAGGGACAACATTTGCGGGACATCTATTGGACTACAGGAGTGATGTAAGAGGCAGGCACACCCACAGCCTCCCCTGGTTCCTGTGTCATGCAGCAGCTTAGGTCTGCAGATGCTTCTACACATGGACAAACTTCATGTCTGTTGAGTAACAGAGTCCCCTTAGCCTAGAGGAAACACAGACTCCACCAGGCTTCTGCTACTTTCTCACTTTATACTTCAACACATCAAATACATCCAGGAGGCCTTGTTTCCTAAAGTCCTAGGGATAAAAGTGGAGACATTAGGAAGGGGCCTCATGTCTCAATAGGCAGTGAGGACACTGAGTCCCATGTGGTCAGTGGGGAGGAAATACATGAAGGGGAAGATGCTCAGCTCAGGTGGGGAGGAAAGGACAGGAGCCATACCTGCCTCTGTCTATGTTGCTGATTCTAGGCCTGTGAGTTGTCCTGGTTCCTGTGGAATAAATCCCACATAGGAGATGGAGTCAGGGAGGCCTCACCTTTATGGGTCAGGGTGATGGAGATCCTCTGACAGTCTAACCTGAAGTGGAGTTGGTTCAGCCCCCTTGAAGTGAATCCCAGTGACAAACTCCCACCTGTATCTGGGACTCGGATCTCCCATCTATCAGAGCAGAATCCAGTACAGGCTTTGAAAAACCTCAGATAGTTTACAACTTTGATGGCAGAGAATCTCTGTGGGAGAAGAACATGAATCCACTTTGAGCTTGTCCTGTCTTCATGGGGGACCACTGTCATTACGTGGGTGTGGGAGGATGAGAGGATTTCTGCTCTGTTTCCATGACACCAAGTGGTCAGCTGGGTGAGGTCATCTTCCAAAACACCTCCCATCAGAACTCCTGTCTGTGTCCCTGACCCCCTCCCAGAGTTTCCAGGGATTTCTCTGAATTTCATTTTCAGTTTAGCAGAGCCTGTCTTACATCACTACATATCTGTATTTTTGTCCAGGTGTTTATCTAAACATTTTATTCTGTCGTGTATTCTTCCTGCCTGTTTCTTATCAGTCTCATTATCTAGGATACAAATCAATAAATGCTTAGGTTTGGTAAGTGTGGTAATCCTTGGTCCCAGAAAGGTTGCACGGTGTATTGTATATATTCCATCATTTATTTTGTAAAGAAGAGATTGATAAAAGAAACAAAAGTGATGTGAAAATATATAATCCTAGTCAGAGACACAAAGCAGGAGCTGAGTGGAGGAACTGAAAGGTAGGCCCAACCCTTCACTTCCTCATGTTTGTGACCTGAAGAAAAAACTAAGGCCCCAAATGTCACCTTGGCATCCTAATTTCATGCAGACAAGGGGCCAAGATGCTCATCTCAAGGGAGGCAGTGGGAATGGCTAGTGACAGGGACTCAATGGAGATGAGAGAAGAGAGGACTGAGGTATTCCCACACCTGCTCTTCCACACCCTACGTGTCATTGATTCCCAGCAGCAGCTAACAGCCTGGGACTGTCACAGAATGAGCCAGACTCCCAGAGTGGTGAGGAAGGCCTAATCCCCAGTTATAGGGCTCAGGGCAGAGGGTCAGTGCAGTCAATGCAAGTTGGGTGACTTGGACAGACATCCAGGGATCCTGGGGTGACTTATCATTACTATGACTTCTGTGACCTCTTTGTCCTCAATGTCTAGGCTCAAACACCCAAGACTACACAGTGGGGAACCTCATCAGATTGGGTGTGTCTGGCTTGGTCCTCATGGTCCTCGGGGTGCTGCTGTGTGAAGCTTGGCACAGTCAGAGAAGACCTCACAATGCAGCCAGCAGCTGAACACAAGGGACAACAAACCCACCAGTCAGTGAGGTGGAACCTGGTGAAGAGTCTGATGAGCCCAAGAAGCTCTGGAGGAAACTGTGGGCACCTGTGGGAAAGAGTCTGCTGAGAATGTGGAGGGTATGGGTGTGGTTCCCATGCAGGGAGAGGTGGGGCTGCTGCTGCAGAGGCTTCTCCACAGTTAGACTGTGGGTGTCTCACCTCACTTCACTTCTCCGTTTCCTTGACTGGCCCCTCTGTTGTCAACCCCGTGACCTGGAGCTCAGCCCACATCACAGGTTCAGACCCACACCTGGGCTCACCCTCCATGTTTGGTCCAATTTCATGTAGGACATTTTTCTCATTTTTATTCTCCACATTCATTCATTTTGCATCTCTTTTGGTCAGATTGGTCAGATGCAGATATCTTTTTTAAACAACTGAATAAATGGATAAATATCAAAAATAGTTTGGCTGGGGCACTGGCATGGTTCAGTGGGTTTGTGGCATTTGCCTAATTCCTGGGTGTAAATGCTCCTTGAGCGGTGGGTAGAGGACACCCACCTCCACCCTGGTGCAAGTAAGTGTCTTTCTCCTCCTCTATCAACCTCACCCAGGCTGGTGTCCCAACCTCGCACCCTTCAGGGCTAGTGGGTTCCAGTGACCTGCGGGGATTACTTCACCTGGACCTGCTCAGGGCAGTCTCTGGGGGCTCAAGGTGCCCTGGGGGAAGGCCTGCCCAGAGCAGCCCCACCCTGTCCACAAGCCTGGGTTGGAGCAGGATGTCTCACCCCAAGCCATAACTAGTGCAGTGACACCCCTGCTGGCAACTAGGATCCTGGCGGACCTGCGAGGTGGGCAGCAGAGGCCCGGGGAGATGCCGCGCCATCTTCCCCCCACCCCCGCCCTCTTGGCCCCCGTGCTCCTGCACCAGGTCCTGGTCCTAGGGCTGCGCCACCGCTGCCAAGGGCCATGGTGCTTCTTTCCTGGGCTGCCCCAAAGCTCCTTCTAGTCCTTATCCCTCATGTTGCCCTGCAAACGCACACCGGTGAGTGCCCTGTGCCTGCAATGCTCCAAGCTGTGCTTACAAGTTCGTGGGCTGGGAGGAACTGCCAGCCACCACAAGAAACACAGGGGCAGAAGCATTTCCCCTTTCCTTTCTGCTCCAAGTGCTTCACCCTCAATGACTCCCCATCCAAACTAGCATGCCACCATGCCATTTCCCCTGTAACTCCTCCTGGAGCCCTAGGCCCATCAAGCGCCTAGCCCAGCAGTCTGGCGGGAGCTCACCAAACAGCCCGAGCTGACCCTCAGATAGACCCCTGGTGGCTCCCAGCACCCCTTGCAGCCCACCCAGAGCACCAGCAACACTCCTGTTGTCCTGGCTGCCTTCTAGCGATCCCCTGAAGACCCTGAGATGCCTCTGATAACCTCAAGAGTACAAGAAAGAGGCCTGAGACTGGACTGAGGTCAGCTGGACCTTGGAGATGGCCGTCCGGCATGGTTGGCTGGGGCCCGTGTCTATAAAGCCATAACTCATTAAAGAAAGAAAGAAAGAAAGAAAGAAAGAAAGAAAGAAAGAAAGAAAGAAAGAAGGAAGGAAGGAAGGAAGGAAGGAAGGAAGGAAGGAAGGAAGGAAGGAAGGAAGGAAGGAAGGAAGGAAGGAAGGAAGGAAGGAAGGAAGGAAGGAAGGAAGAAAAGAGAAAGTTTACTTACAACTGGCCAGAAACATTGAAAGGTGAGGACCAGACCTACAACCTGAGATCCTGCCACAAGAGGGAGGCAGAAGCACGAAGCCTGTCCATCCACACAAGGTCCCAGAGCTCCAGAACACATGCAAGACCAATAGAAACCATCTCTCACCTGGGGCAGCTGGTCAAAGTTGCAGGAGGTGATTGCGACATCAGATACAAAAAGAGAACACAGCATTCCAAAGTACATGAAGAATCAGAATCTCTGCCATCACAAAAGATCACAGTGACAGAACCTGTCATTCTCAGGATGAGACACAGCCTAGAACTTCCTGAGGAGCAGGGGCCATAGTTTACCCAAATGGGAGTCTTGCCCTCAGGAAAAGCCAGGTGAGTCCTGGAGAGACTGTGCTCCCACTGGCCCAGCAGAGAGTCTTCAAGGCCCTTCAGGAGGGGAGCCCTCACACGTGTCTCCCCTGAGGCTCCTTCCTGCTTAAATGCACCCTCTCATAAACCATTAGCTCCCACAGCTCTGCTGTCTCTCAGTGGGTGAGACTCCAGGTGATAGACGTGGGTGGGAACAGCAGATGACTAGGGGTTTGAACCATCAGTTCCAGCTAAGAGGTTTGGGGGTCTCCACCCACAGGGCCCACCCCTAGCTGCCAGGGATGAAAATAAGTCTACCAAGACATAATGTGCTTGGGGAGAAAAGGTGGCCAATGTCTCAAAGGAGAAGGGCCAGGAGCCTGTTCCTCAATGGGCTTCAACTGGGTTCAATTTGCATGGGAATCCTGGGCCTATAGGTAAAGCTCATCAATCATTTTCAGGCAGTAACCATCAAACCATAGATAATATTCAAAGAACTCTGAGGGCTTATTTTGAGTCATGGTCAGATAGTTAAAGGGCCACAAAAGGCCTGGGAATCAAACTCATTTCCTGCTTGGATCTTTATCATTTAAATTGAGAATATTGACAAAGTAGGTTTCACAGGATTTCATGCATTCTTTGTTAGGCCTGATTGCCCCAGGGAACTGCCTGTTCCTGCCCAGGGCTTCACAACCCTTTGTCATTGTTTCAGGCTTAAGTCAGGCAAGGCAAGTAAGGCAGCCAAGGCATTAGGGGACTTCTTGACAGAATGAGGACTCAGGCTATGTCAAAGCCAAGGGGCGAGGGGCTTTTTCTATAGCCCCCCAAGTGCTTCCCTTAGGGCCCCTTTGTGACCATGCCTGTCTTAGGTTGTCCCCCCATTGAGGAACATTACTTGTCATTGGCTAACCAGTCAACTGCCTGGAGACAAGCAGGGTGAAGTAAAATGGGGATGAGGCAGCACCCCTGCCAGGAAGAAAGCTTTGTCTCCTTAGTGGTTTATGGTCACAAGGCCTTTTTACTCAGCCTTAGCCTTGGGGGGTACAGTTTCTGAAACCAGGCAGGGGGTTCTCAACAAAGAGCGTCACAGGTTGGCATGTGGAATGTGGACAGGTCACATTTCCTTTCTTAGGCAGACTTTCTGCCTCTGTTTCACAAAATGAGGTAAGTATTATTCCACAAAGTATTTGTGAGGCTCACCATACCATGATGAATGGGTCACAAAATACAGACGTAATTACTATTATTCACCTTTTGCAACTTGGGACTGTACCCTTGCAAGATCACTGAAAGCAAAGAGCATGGATGTACATTTCCCCCTCATTGTGGGTCCTTACAAGGCTAAACTTTCCTGGAAACTCACAAAACAGAAATGTTTTCTGACTGAGTGTCAAGGGGGGAACCCTGGTAACTCCCATGTCTTAGAGACAGTGTTGTCTACTTGTTGGGCTGGGGATCCCTGGAGCCCCGGGTGAGTGAGTGAGACCCGGGATGGAGGAGGCTGGGATGCTGCCCAAGGACCCAGCAGGACCAGGCTTGCCAGGGGAAATGGGTCTCTCTGCTGTCTGTGGCTGGCTCTTCTGTGGGCAGCAGGAAAGGGCAGGAGCAGCTAACACCCTGGCTTGGGCTTGCTGTGCAGTTGCTCTGAGGATGGTCTTTTATTTTAGCCCACATGGGAGATTGAAGGCTTGGTTCCAAAGCAGAAAGGTTTGAAAGAAACAGGAATACACAGAACCACCTCCAGACAACTTCAGAGCAGTGATCCTCAGGAATCTCAGGAGTGAAGGATTCAGAAACTGGGATGGCAGAGCTGATGGGGGCTCAGTGCACAACCTTCACTGACAATCTGCTCCTGGAGGTGTGTCCCCCACTGTCTTCTCGTGTCACTCTTTGCTGTGAGAAAGTCTGGTGTCAGTGAGCTTGTTATTATAGTAATTTGCATTTTTCATAGAAAATAATGTTAGGACTTTTTCTTTGGGACCCCTGGCCAGTGCTTCTTGATTTTTTTTTAATGGAAATTCACACAATATAATGTTAACCATTTTAATGTGTACCATTTGGTGTAAAATAGGATTTTTTCATTTTAATTCATCCTTTGTTTGCTTCATCGACCACAAGGACAAAATACAGATTTCATGTTTACATACATGCCCCTGTCACTTACCTGGTCTTCCTCATCTCTGCAAAATGTTTGCTTTTGTTCTCTGGAGCTGTTACTAAATGTCATGCTCACTTCTTTCCTTCTGATGCCGTAGATACAACACTGGCCCTCCTCACTCTAGTCCCCAAGTGCCTTCATTCCCCACTGCAGGTCTCTCTAAGCTGCATCCTGGAAATTTCCTCAACATTGTACTCTGCTGTCATAATTGGACCTTCAGCTGTGTCTCAACCTTGATGGAAAGAATTTTAATGTGTCCATTCTATCAGATTGTTCAACTCTCAGAATTCTAATCAAAACATTCTTTTGTAAAACAATTCATATTCTTGGCTCAAAATTTAAATCTTGTCTTTATTTTCCAGGTATTTAAACATGATAATATTAACTTACTTTCATGTTTCCTTACATGGTTGCCTGTGACTGTCCCTAATATCAGTAGACGGTGTCCATAGTACTGTCTGTCACCATTAGGATTTCTCCACTGTCCACTCTTGTAGGAGGCTTTCCCCTCACATACCTGCTCTCCCACAGTTTCTCAGGGGCCCTCCTGGGAGTCAGGCTGATCAGGGCCTGTGGCAGCTGCCCCTGCCCCATGCTGACCATTCTCTCAGACTCATCACTTCCTCAGTATTGTGCCCACCAGGGCTGATTATGGGAGCCTCACACACACACACACACATGGGACAGACACCCATGCCTGACATACTGGACTCAGTTTGTTTCAGGACACACAGGGGAGACTGCTCACTGCTGACCATGAACTTGGGTGAGTGGGCAGAGACATCCAAGACCCTGCACAGAAACACAGAGCAGACATCACACTTCCAGCCTTGACCTGCTCCCTGACCCCATTCCTGTGAGGACCTGGGTCCCTCTCTGTCCACATAGGGGGAGGGAAACATGTCCCTATGGCCCATGGACAGTCTGGAGCACTATGGCCACTCAGTTTCGATCTCTGTTCTCCAATGTCATTCCTTTTCTATTTGGGAACTTTCATTTCTCTTTCATGCATGTGTCTGTGTCTACACACTTTAGAGCTGTTGTGAGCAGCTATGCTTGGCATTCAGAGCAGACAAGGTATTGAGTGGGTGCTACAGTCCTGCCCTTGACTCTGGACACCTTGATCCTCTCATGTCCCAGCACACTCATGTCTTCATCTGGTCTGGAGATGGAAGTCTCCTTCCCATGAACAAGTACCACTGACCCACAGCCACTGTGGGGACTGGGCTTTGACAGAACAGCATCCAAATGAGGATACTGAGGCAGAGACTGAACACCATGCCCAAGAGACATGGATCACTTGGGCATTGGGTAGCAGTTACTTAAATAAGTATTTCTTAAGAGTAAAAATCAGGACTCCAACCAAAATCCATGTCCTCTTAAGGTTGAAGGCAGGACCACAGCATGAAGAGGAGGCTTGAACCAGGAAACAAGGGGCACTGAGGGGGCAGGGATCACTCAGAGGCTTGTCCCTGGGAAGGTGGGTGGACGCTATTGCTAAAAAAAAAATGACAACTCAGTGAGGGTGGCTGGGATGAGAAAAAACCACACTATGGGGCCAGAAGAAAGGACATGTTTTCTTCTCCTATTTCTCTGTGTCTGTCCTTTGTGCTCATTGTCACAGTGACACTCGCCTGAACTGCACAGTGAGGAGGAGACTGTGTCTCTGCTGAGCTGAGCTCTGTAGTGTCTTCCTGAAGCATCTTCAGGGCCTGGATGACCACTCTCCATGGGGTGGGGACCTACACAGAAGGGCCGATGACTTGGTGGAGGGTGAAGGGAGCCCCATGGTTGAGGCTCTGACCTGGAAGAACTTGCCCTGGCCAAGCTCACCTGCAAGGGGCGTCTCAGGAGGCTCAGAGTCTATAACTTCCCTTATTGGGAAAATAAGAGCCAGACTGGTGGGAAGACACTGTTCCTCTTCCTGAGGGGCTGCTGACGTGAGAAACTCGTGACAGGGATGATCAGCCTCCATTCTATGTGTATATCACCCTCAGGACACTGTGGTGTTTTCCTTCTGCACAGCTGGGTTCAGAGAGGAGACACCATGTCCCCACCCTCAGAGCTCTGCTCTGCCTTGGTAAGATGTGAGGGGGGAGGAGATGCCCTACTCTGTCAGGACCCCAGGACTCAGGAGGCTCCTGGGGAGGCGGGTTCTGCTCAGGATTAAGGGCAAATCTCTCACAGGGACTCTCTTGCACGGCTGAGGGTGGACCTAAGGACCCCAGTACAGACAGGTGAGTCTGTCCCAAGGGGTCCCAGGACTGTCTCCACATAAAGGACTAGGGGCTTGCACATGAGGCAATGGAGGGGGGGCGGAGATCAGAAGTTCTGTGTTAATGGCTGGGGGACATCAGGGTGGATGCTAGTGCTGAGAGCTGGGGAATGGGAATGCAGAATACTTTATGACCCAGACTCTGATTCCTTCCAGAGATTATCCCCAAACCCACCCTCTGGGCTGAGCCAGGCCCTGTGATCCCCTGGGGTAGCCTGGTGACTATCTGGTGTCAGGGTTCCCTAAGGCCAGAAGTTCCATCTATATAAATAGGGAAACCCATCTCCCTAGACACAGAGAAGACATTGGATCCTGGGAACAAGGTCAAGTTGCCCATCACACACATGACAGAGCACACTGCAGGGAGATATCATTGTTACTATCTCAGCCAAAGTGTCTGGTCAGAGCACAGTGACCCCCTGGAGCTCCTTGTCTGAGGTAAAGCCTCTGGCTCTGTTCTCTCTGTGCTCACTCAGCTCAGGGCCCTGTCCCAAGGAAAGTCAGGAAAAGAAATAAATGAGGAATACAGGAGGCTCCACAAAGTGGGTTCAGCCCCTGAGAGGCAGAAGGAGACATGGCCTCCCACCCCTGAGCCCCTTGTTTTGAATCTCAGCAGAAAAAAAGAGCAGGAAGGTAGAGTGAGATTTGTGAGAAGTGAAGACAAAGGTGGTTAGACTGAGCAGAGAGGACAGATCCCTTCCCCTACTCACCCCCTGCATCTTCATCTCAGAGTCTGAATTCCTAGGGTCCCGGCCCCCACTGGACCCTCTTCCATAGAGAACAGCTTCTCCACAGTCCTGGGACCCAGCTCTGCAGCCCCCTGGGCTGCCCTTGAACCTCCAGCACCCAGTGCTCACCTGAGAGTGAGAAGGGGCTGTGCCCTGCTCAGGAAGAGCTGGGGGCTCCCACTCATGCAGAGGGTCTCCCCTGTCTGCTCCGTGGTTCTGGGGGCCCTCGTCTGTTCCTGCTCTTTTCTGAGGACATTCAGGCAGTGTGTCAGTATATAGAGTAACAGCTTAATTTACATTATATGGAGTCAACCTTCAAATGTCTATAATGCTCTTCCTATTTTCATAGGAAAGACTAAATTCATACATTTGTTGCAGAAAATAACTTCTTATTACTATTAAGTCTTCATGTTATACTCATTTTAAAGGAGGTTTTAGTGAACTTCAGAAGTATTTGGTAGATATTTGTAAAACTGAGAAAATTTATAGCCAGCTTTCAGAACTGTACACCTAATAATGTTATTTGTGAGC
Source organism: Phyllostomus hastatus (assembly GCF_019186645.2). Taxonomy (NCBI): domain Eukaryota; kingdom Metazoa; phylum Chordata; class Mammalia; order Chiroptera; family Phyllostomidae; genus Phyllostomus; species Phyllostomus hastatus. The sequence goes on from NW_025333683.1 coordinate 131,078, forward strand.
AAGTGGTTTGATTCCTTTATACAATCTAAATAGCAGTAAGTACATGTAGGAAAGCTATTGGTTTGGGCATATTTATTTCATAAGCAATATACATTCCTAAAATTCTCTTACTATTGTTTTTCTTTTTTTTTCTGTCCTTTACTCCCATTTCAGCCCACCCTCCCATCCCTCCCCACCTTCCTCCAATTTCCACACCCCCAAACCCCAGTTTTTGTCCATGTGTTCTTTATATTTGTTCCTGTAAACCCTTCCCATTCTCCCCTGAAATTCCCTCCTCTTTCCCCTCTGGTCACCCCTGTCCTCTATTTCAGTATCTTTGACTATATTTTGCTTGTTCCTTTGTGTTTTTTTAAGGTTCCTGTTAAAGGTGAGATACCATAACATATGGTATTTGTCTTTCATTGCTTGTCTTATTTCACTTAGCATAATGCTTTCCAGCTCCATCCATGCTGTTGCAAAGGGTAGGAGTTCCTTCTTTCTTTCTGCTGCATAGAATTCCATTGTGTAAATGTACCATAGTTTTTTGATCCATTCATTTACTAATGGGCACCTAAGTTGCTTCCAGCACTTGGCTATTGTAAATTGTGCTGTTATGAACATTGGGGTGCATAGGTTCTTTTAGATTGATGTTTCAGGGTTCTTAGGATATAGTCCCAGCAGTGGAATTGCTGGATCAAAAGACAGATCCAGTTTTAGTTTTCTGAGGAAGTTCCATACTGTTTTCCATAGTGGTTGTACCAGTCTGCAGTTCCACCAACAGTGCACTAGGGACCCCTTTTCTCCACAACCTCTCCAACACTTGTTGTTTGTTGTATTGTTTATGATGGTCATTCTGACAGGTGTGAAGTGGTATCTCATTGTAGTTTTAATTTTCATCTCTCTGATAGCTAGCGATATTGAGCATCTTTTCATGAGTCTCTGGATCCTCTGCATGTTCTCCCTGGAGAAGTGTCTGTTCAAGTCCTTTGCCCATTTTTTTAATTGGGTTGCTAGTCTTCTAAGAGTGGAGTCGTCTGAGTTCTTTATATATTTTGGAGATTAAACCCTTGTCTGAGGTATCATCGGCAAATATGTTTTCTAATATAGTTGTTTCTCTTTTTATTTTAATATTGTTTTCTTTAGCTCTGCAGAAGCTTTTTATTTTGATGATATCACATTTGTTTATTCTTTCTTTTATGTCCCTTGCTCTAGGGGACATATCAGTGAAAAAGTTTCTGCGTGAAATATCTGAGATTTTCCTACCTACATTCTCCTCTAGGACTGTAATAGTGTCACAGTTTATATTTAAGTCTTTTATTCACCTTGAATTTATTTTTGTGTAAGCTGTAAGTTGGTGCTCTAATTTCATTTTTTTTGCACGTAGCTATCCAGTGCTCCCAACACCATTTGTTGAAGAGGCTATTTTTACTCCATTTTATGTTGCTGCCCACTTTGTCAAATATTAATTGACCATAGAGACTTGGGTTTATTTCTGGGCTCTCTGTTCTGTTCCATTGGTCCATGTGCCTGTTTTTATGCCAGTACCAGGCTGTTTTGATTACAATGGCCTTGTAATACAGTTTGGTATCAGGTATTGTGATACCTCCTACATTGCTCTTCTTTCTCAAAATGGCAGCAGCTATTTGGGGTTGTTTATGGTTCCATATAAATTTTTGAAGTGTTTGTTCTATGTCTATGAAATAAGCCATTGGTACTTTAATAGGTATTGCAATGAATGTGTAAATTGCTTTGGGTAGTATGGACATTTTGATGATGTCAGTTCTTCTGATCCATGAACACAGTATATGTTTTCATTTGTTTGTGTCTTCCTTGATTTCTTTCTTCAGTCTTATGTAGTTTTGTGAGTACAGGACTTTTACCTCTTTGGTTAGGTTTATTCCTAGGTATTTTATTTTTCTTGTTGCTATATCAAATGGGATTTTTTTCTTGATTTTTGCTTCTGCTGTCTCATTGTTGGTGTACAGAAATGCCTTTGATTTCTGGATACTGACTTTGTACCCCGCTTTTCTGCAAAACTCATTTATTAGGTCAAGCAGTTTTTTTGGCTGAGTCTATAGAATTTTCTAGGTACACTATCATGTCATCTGCAAACACTGACAGTTTTGTTTCTTCTTTTCCAATTTGGATGCCTTTTATTTCCTTTTCTTGTCTGATCACTGTGGCTAAAACTTCCAGTACTATATTGAATAGAAGTGGTGAAAGTGGACAGCCTTGTCTTGTTCCTAATCTTACTGGGAAAGATTTTAATTTTTGCCCATTGAGTATGATGTTGGCTGTAGGTCTCTCATATATGGTCTTTATTATGTTCAGGAATGTTCCTCTATTCCCACATTGCTGAGTGTTATTATCATAAATGGGTGCTGCACCTTGTCAAATGCTTTTTATGCATCTATTGATATGATCATGTGATTTTTGTCTTTGCTTTTGTTTATGTGATGAATTACATTTACTGATTTGTGAATATTGTACCATCCTTGCAACCCTGGGATGAATCCCACTTGGTCATGGTATATGACCTTTTTAATGTATTGTTGGATGCAGTTTGGCAATATTTTGTTGAGGATTTTAGCATCAATGTTCATCAGCAATATTGGCCTGAAGTTTTCTTTCTTTGTTGTGTCTTTACCTGGTTTTGGGATTAGGATGACGCTGGCTTTGTAAAAAGAGTTTGGGAGTCTTGTATCATTTTGGATTTTTTGAAATAGTCTGTGAAGTATGGGGGTTAGCTCTTTCTTAAATGCTTTGTAGAATTCTCCTGTAAAATCATCTGGTCCAGGACTTTTGTGTGTTGGGAATTTTTTGATTACTGCTTCAATTTCTTTTGTTGTTATTGGTCTGTTCAGGCTTTCTGCTTCTTTTTCATTGAGTTTTGGAAGATTATATTTTTCTAAAAATTTGTGCATTTCACCTAGGTTATCAAATATCTTGGCATACAGTTCTTCATAGCAATTTCTAACAGTCCTTTGTATTTCTGTGGTATCTGTTGTAATCTCTCCTCTTTCATTTCTGATTGTGTTTATTTGGGTCTTCTCCTTTTTTTCTTGATGAGCCTGCTTAAAGGCTTGTTGGTTTTGTTGATGTTTTCAAAGAACCAGCTCCTGGCTTCATTGATCCTTCGAATTGTGCTTTCAGTCTCTATGTCATTGAATTCTGCTCCAATCTTGGTTATTTGCTTCCTGCTACTTGCTTTGGGCTCTCTTTGTTGTTGTTCCTCAAGTCCTTGTAGACATAGTGTTAGGGTGTTTGTTTGAAATGTTTCTATCTTTTTTAGGTATGCCTGTATCACTATGAACTTCCCTCTCAGAAATGCCTTGGCTGTGTCCCATAACTTTTGGGTTGTTGTGAGTTCATTTTCATTTGTTTCCAGAAACTTTTTGATTTCTTCCCTAATATCATTCTTGATCCATTCATTGTTTAATACCATGCTATTTAATCTTTATGATTTTGAGTGTTTTGGTTTTTTTTCTTTGGGGTTGGTTTCTAGTTTCAGTCCCTTGTGATCCGAGAAAATGCTTGGTATGATTTAAATTTTCTTGAATTTGTTGAGGCTTGTTTTGTATCCTATCATGTGGTCTATCTTTGAAAATGTTCCATGTACATTTGAAAAGAATGTGTATTTAGCTTCTTTTGGATGGATCTCCATATATATCAGTTAAGTCCATTTCTTCTAGGATATTGTTCAATGCCACAATATCTTTGTTGATATTTTGTTTGGAAGATCTGTCAATTTTTGACAGTGGGGTGTTAAAGTCCCTCACTATAATTGGGTTGCTGTCAATATCTTTCTTGAAGTCTTCTCAGATTTTCTTTATGTATTTGGGTGCTCCTATGTTGGGTGCATATATGTTTACAATATTTATGTCTTCTTGGTGGGTTCTTCCCTTGAGTATTATGAAGTGAACTTCTGGGTCTCTCTTTATGGCCCGTTTTTGGAAGTCTATTTTGTCTCATGAGTATGAGTATTGCTACCCTGGCTTTTTTTTTTTTGCCTGTCCTTTTGCTTGAAAAATTTGTTTCCAGCCCTTAACCTCACCCTTTGTAGGTCTTTTATCCTGAGGTGGGTCTCTTGTGGGCAGCATATGTGCGGGTCATGCTTTCTTATCCATTCAGCTATTCTATGTTTTTTGATTGGAGCATTTAATCCATATATGTTTAAGGTTATTATTGATAGGTACTTATTCATTGCCATTTATGTGCCTGTGTTCCTCTCTCTCTCTTTTCCTTCCTTTTCTTAAAGCAGTCCCTTTAGTATGTCTTACAGAGGTGGTTTGGTGGAGGTGTATTCTTTTAGACTTCTTTGGTCTGGAAGCTTATTTTGGCCTTCTATTTTGATTGAGAGCCTTGCTGGGTAAAGTAGCCTTGGTTGCAGACCTCTGGTTCTGATTACTTGAAATATTTCTTGCCATTCTCTTCTGGCTTGGAGCGTTTCCATTGAGAAGTCAACTGCTAGCCTTATTGTGGCTCCCTTCTATGTTACTTCCTGTTTCTCCCTTGCTGCCTTTAAGATTCTCTCTTTGTCTTGAAATTTTGCCATTTTAATTATGATGTGTCTTGAGGTGGGCCTCTTTGGGTTCCTCTTGATTGGGACTCTCTGTGTTTCCTGGATTTGTGTGACTTTTGCTCTCATCAAATTAGGGAAGTTTCCCATCATTACTTTTCCAAATAGGTTTTCTATCCCTTGCTCTTCTTCTTCTCCTTCTGGTATCCTTATTATATGGATATTATTACATTTCATATTGCCTTGCATTTCTCTTAATCCCTCTTCATTCTTTCTGAGTCTCTTTTCCTTTTCATGTTGTGTCTGGGTGTTTTTTTCTACTTCGTCCTCCAATTCCCTGATCCGATTTTCTGCTTCATTGATCCTGCTTTTCATTTCTTCTACTGTGTTCTTCAGTTCAGAAATTGTATTCTTCATTTCCTCTTGGCCCTTGTCCATAATTTCTATTTCCTTTTTTATGTTAATATAGTTTGCAGTGAATTCATTGTGGTTTCCCTGTAATTTCTCATAGCTCATTGTGAGCTCATTGAGCTTCCTGATAATCATTGCTTTGAACTCGATCTCTGATAGTTGAGTAGCCTCTATTTCATTTATTATTCTTTGTGAGGCTTCCTCCTTTCCCTTCATTTGGGGATTGTTTCTTTGTCTTCTCATTGTTCATGAGACTCTTCTTGTTAGCCTCTGTTTCTTAAATTGATCTGTTCTGGTTCTATGGGTTTATGGTGTGCAGTTCTGTGGTAGAATACCTGTGGGATTCAGTGATGCAGCCTCCTTCGGGTATCCTGGTGTTCACAGCTTCCCCCTACTCTTTTTTTGTGATCAGTTGGAGGAGTAAGGTGAAATGGTTTAAGACAGCAAGAGTGTATTCTATGATATTTACAATAGCAGCCAGTAGAGAAGAGATAGGAGATCCTTTGGCTACATATAGTGTTAACCGTGATCTTCCACCTCACTAGCCACATTTTAGAAAGTATGGAAAGAAGATAACACTCTTATTGGGGAGGAAAGGATTGTGAGTTGGATCTAGAAAGCAGTGAGGCTGTGGGAGGTCAGATTCTGAGGCAGGGTGAAAGTAAAGAATAGTAAATAGGTGTAATGTGTGAGAGAATAGTTAACTACTATAGTAATGGAGTTCGGGAAACTGCGAAGTGGGCTGAGATCTGGGAGGAGTGTTGTGTAGTATTTACAGTGATGTGGAATAGGTCTTACTTACAGTAATATTAGAGCAATGATCATATGACAGAATCTATGAGATCTAGATAACAAGAATAGGGAGTATAGGACTTGAGTGGTGTGCTAATGGAACACAAATGAAGGACAGTAAATTAGCAATACACTATGAATAACAGGGGAAAACCTATCAAATGATACAGTATAAGCAGCTAAGCAAAGAAGACTATATGGAAAGAAGAGGAATACCAAAATAGTGTTAAAATAAAAATGTAAGAATAATGAAAAAAGTAATACAAATATGCAATAACTTCTAGGTTCAAAAAAAAAGAAGGAAAAAAAGCAGAAGATAGAATGAAGAAGAGATACATTTGGAAAGGAAGGAATAACACTAGAGTGAAAGAAAGAGAAGCATAAGGAATTGAGAGATATAAAAATAGTAAGAATTAAAAAAAATAAAGTCACTTATACAAAAGAAGATAAAATCAAACAACCAAACAATAACAACAAAAAAACCTCTTGTTGGTTTCTAACCTGCCAAACCAGTTTTTCTGGTCTTGTTGACTTCAGCAGGCTGAGGGGCGATTGGAATGCTTTTCTTCCTTCCAAGTTAGAACTCAGTCAGTCTCTCCCATACTGTCCCCAGGGCTAGCTGAGTGCTCTCCCCAGAGCCTGTCTGGTGCCTCTTCTCAGGGCCCTGTGTGTGGGTCTGGACCCTCCTAAGCACGCTCTCTGGAGCTCACACTGTGGGGCTCCAGGATCCCGGAGAACACCCATGCCTTTTCCGAGTTTATGGTATGAGCTCTGGGGATACGGGGGGCGGGGGTTGCTCACTTCCCCACTGAGTTCACAGCCTGAGCACCAGGGATCCCGTGGAGCACCCGCGTCTTTTCTGTGTCCAGGGCTGTGGGGTTTGGATCTTCCACAAACCACACTCTCTCCCGGCTGGTGGTGCAGGAGCAAAGCCAGGCTGCCCTGGGTCACACAGGCTGGGGCACTCACTCTTCCCAGGGCTATGTGTGGGTGCTTGAAGCTCCTGTGTGATTGTCTCTCAGTCCTCATTCCCATCTCTGTGCCTTCAAGCAAGGAGGCCTCCCCCAGTACTGCTCACTCCTTGTTTGGCGGGGAGGGAGTGATTGACCCAGCTCTCTCCTAAGTGCCCTGAGGCAGACCCAGAAACACCTGGCCTGGGGACTGCAACCTCCCTGGTCCCCACGCTAGTTCCTAGGACCTTATTATCCTGAAGCAGTCTCCTTATCATCTGGTTTTTCAATGTCTGCTATGATTTTTGAACTCCAATTTTCATAAATGTTGTGATATTGTTGGCTTTTTGCTCTGTTCCTCTGTTGATCAGTTAGTTTTTCTTCCCTGTGTAGAGGGCAGTGGAATCTGCTCCCTCCTACCATGCCACCATCTTCCAAGTCCCTCTATTGTTTTTCAGTTGATCCCTCTGAAACACTGAGAAAATTATAATACCCACATGTCAGAGGTCATTTCACTTATTGTACACTGTATACCTATTTTTCTATCTCCAAATTCCTCATGATAAAAAGACCAAGTAAAATGTTCCACAGCTTTACCTCTGAAAAAGTTTCATTCATAACACAAATTATTTCAATGCAAACTCATTAAGATATCTACATTTTATATCTAATGCACTATTGACCTTTATGTTTCAATATGTTTTTTGATTTCCTTAGGGTTTTATTAGGAATGTTGTTTTTTTGTTTTGTTTTGTTTTTACTGACAGGTACGCATCTCCTAAAAATTATCTCTTCTTTCTGATGTATAACTACATGAGACCCATTCCAAAAACTTCCTGCTTTCAACCATTTGAATATTATTGTGAATAAATAACATTTATTTTCTATGTGCATTTTCTGAATTGTGTGAGCTGATATTTAGAATTTTTGTGTGCATCTTCGGAATTAGATAAGTCAATAATTTTGTTACATCTTGTTTTCTATATCAAGTGGGGAAGCAGATTCCCATAATTTCCTACTTTTGGAGCTCACAAAATACTACAACTTGGGGTAACTTCTCTGTTCCTCAAAGTTTGAAGACCACAACTGCAGGCTTCCTTGGTTAGCAGGGTTGATAAGCAGTGCATGGAGGTGGTGTTTTGGGGTAAAAATCACATGATTAGCCATCCATCTACAAAATTTTGCCAGTATTTCCAGAGTTTGTCCAAAAGGAGAAGAAGACGGTGCCTGCCCTTTCTGGGCCCCTGACCTGACCTCTGACCCCATGTTCCAAGGCCCAAAGTCCCAGTCCTGCTTCTCCTCTGCCCCCTCCCTACATCCCACAGAGGAGACTTCATTCCCCACTGAAGACCAGACTACACCCTCCTTCTGGGGATCTGCCTCTTTATGACCTTTTCAAGTCTCTCTTCTTCTCTCTAGTTCCATACATGCACACATAATATATATCGGTAATTTACAAATATATGTAGGCATTGATGATGATATATAACTTAGTATTTATGTAAGAGTGGATATGTGTTTAACTATATACAGATTCCTTTTATATGACATTTTATAACATACTCCATAAAATGTACATATACAAGGTATGGGAAAAAGGAGGTTTAAAGTTATTTTTACAAAAAATAATACAACAATCAATACTAGTAACACAATAAATAACTCTGTATTTCAGGAATTCACAACTGAAAAACCTGTATTTTCTCTAATATTGATAGTAAATTTATGTGTCTACAACATACCTACAAATATTCACAGACATGCCCATATTTTTCATCTGGTCACTATATCTACCACGGTAGTTTTGTCATCATATAAAATGAATTAATGAAACAATAAACAGATGAAAATTTCCAAGTGATGATTAAACAGCGGATCCCAGAGAGTGGGGTGAAGGAGACGCTGCCCCAGGCTTTCACCCCTTTGTGCGCCTGCCACTCAGGAGCCCACAACACCACCCCTCCTCCATGGACCAGGGCCCCCACATGTGGAAAACAAAGATCTCTCAGCTACACAGCACTAAGCTTCTGGGTCTTCAGTCTCAGATGAAACCCAAAATAAACAGCAGCCCTAAATTGTTCCTGAACTGAGACAATTTTTTCCCTGATCCTGAGCTCTTGGGCATAGCTCGCTCTTGTCATGGCAGCTGAGAGCCAGAGCTGGATCAGATGTCCCAGGGGCACTGACATCAAGGGGAGGGGTCAGCCTGGGGGGACATCAGAGTCCTGGACATTTGGGGCTGTCAGACCATGCTGACCTGTCTCCACATTTTCCAGGCTCCCAACCGAAAGACTACACAGTAGAGAATCTCATCCACGTGGGCATGGCTGGATTGGTCCTGGTGGTCCTCAGGGTGCTGCTATTCATGCTCAGGACAGCGAGAGAATGGCTGAGGCTGCAGCCAGGATGTGAACACAGAGAGGACAGGGCACCATTCAGAGTGGGGGGAGTCGTGGAGTACATTTGATGACCCAGGACATGGGGGAGGACAGCTGGACCACAGGCGGGAAACTGCTGATTTGTCTGGTAGAGCAGACATGGCAGACGAGGTTTGGGGGCAGGGAACGTGAGCTGTGTTCCTGTGGAGACACCACCTCCTTCCCACTGTGGGGCTGTCCCTCCTCATCCTCACTGACTCCCCTGGACTGTCCTGTCCTCACCCCTGTGACCTGAGGGGCTTCCGCGAGTGGCTGGTTTGGGTTCACATCAACACAGCCCTTCATGCTGGATCCTATTCACATAAACAAAATGTCTTTTCATAACCTGGCAAGCCTTTTTAAGCCATAAACAGCAAAGTACTGACACCAGCAACACAGTGAATGAATGTCAACACTCTGCAGCTGAGTGACAGAAGCCAGAGAGAAAAGATCATGTTTTCTGTGACTGTGTTTGTATGAAGCATCCAGGAGGAGGAAACCACAGAGACAGAAGTCAGGCGGGCTTGTTGGGGGCTGACGAGGAGGAGAGATGGGAGACTGACAGCTTTGTGTAATTTGGGGGTGTGGTTACACAAATTCCTTATTAAAACAACATTAAAGTTGTGGTTGAACCCTGTGTATTGACTACATTCCAGTGAATTCTATGTTTTAAAAGGCTCAAATCTATGTTATGTGATATTACCACATTAATAAGAAATGCAAGTCAATTGACATGGTCCCCTGTGGATCCTTATTACCTTAGAAGTGACCCCATGTCCCAGGGCAGTCTCATGGGAGGTGGGACTCCCACCAAATCTGAAATGCTCTCATTGTCCAGTGCTTAGGCTCAGCCCCTGGTGGGATTCCCACCCTCATTCCTGAGTGTGGTGAGTCCAGGATCCAGGACAAGCAGCGTCCTTCTGTCTCCCCTCAGTCTGGTGTCATCTGCCATCAACTAAGGATGTCCTATAGCTTCTGATGCCCCCTGAGGGCTTGGGGGATTTGTATGCAGCTTCCAGATAGCCCTTCCTCCTACAAGTCTCTCATGCTGATGTCTAAATCAGGCCCAGAAATGACACAGGTGAAGTCTCTTCATGTCTCAGGCTCTACTGATCCCCACAACACCCGTGAGAGCTGAGATTTCACCCTTATCTTATCTTAAAACCTGTGAATAGTTTAAACTGGTTCTTTTGCCCAGCACATGGAGATGGAGTGACCAGTGTCAGATGCAGGGTTGCCCCTCACAGAGCAGGGCAATGAGGAGGCAGACATGCTCAGGGGCCTGGATGGGAGGAATGGAGAGAAGCTCTCTTGCTCACAGAGATGAGGAAGTCAGACAGAGGAAGTGAGATGGAGAGACCAAACCACACACATGGCCAGGAGAGTGGATGACTCTTGCAGTTTCTCAGGTGACCATGTTGTAATCCTTTCCCCACCACTCCTGCCCCTCAGTGGGTGGTCAGTCTGGAGACAGCCACATTGGGCGGGCTCCCCAGACCATCCAGGCAGAGCACAGACATGCCCTCAGCTCTTCCCTCTCTTCCCCCCACACAATGAACACACCCACAGCTCTACCCTGAGACCTTCTTTCTGATACCCAGTTCCCCTCCACAGTCACACTCATGTGAAGACCCAGGACGTCATGGGGGTGTGACCCCATCGCCTCCTCTCTGGCCTACTGTGGACCCTCACTCCCAGCTGAGGGTTTTACTCTGATGCACCTGAACTTACCTGTCATGGACCCTCCCTGAACAAAGCCTTTCTCCAGGTCTCCACCTCGCTCCAGCACATCCAAGCAGCTCCAACTAATGGTCCACGTTGTTGGAGATCAGGCTGAGCTAAACTCTCTGTCCCAAGCAGAGACAACTGGTCCCTACAAAGCAGACCCTTTCCTGTGCCCACCTTCCCTCCCTAGATTCACACACCTGGGTCAAGGCCACACTGTGCTTGTCATGGGCGTCCCCTAAGCCCATTGGAACAGAGCAGACTTTCTGCACACCTCCTAGACTGAGATAATGACAAAGAAATATGCCTGCCTCTTCTCACTCAACTTCAAATGTGTTTGTGTTATGAGATTTGAGTAGGGTTTCATCAGAAATTCTCATAAACCACTAAGAGTACTGATGAGCTCATTACCTTGGTGTTAGATTAGGGCTGGAGTTTTATCACAGTTTATCATCCATTCCTCATTAGTATAGTCTTTTCTCATGGAGCAGTATCTTCTCAAAGCAGCAACCTGCTCACACACTCCTTTACTGAAAAGTGTTCCATTACCTTAAAGATCAAACCCAGGAGTCCCTGCAGGGAGCAAAGGCCCCGTGTGACCAGGGCCCAGCACAGCCTGGTGACCCACAGCTCTCAGAATAATCACCCTCTTCCTGGTCGAGGGTCTTCTGACCCTGCTGTGCTGACCACTAGTGTGTCCTGGTCCCTCCCTTACCTGCAAGTCCCCACACTCCATGACATCCACTTGTATACAGTCTCTGTGCTCCAGTCTTCTTGTTCTCTGAAACTTACCAAAATGACCCCCACATCATCCATTGCCTACACATTTGTACTGTCTGATATCGCTAACCAGCACTGCATGTGTCCAGGGGAGGAGTCAGTCACCTTCCCCAATGAACTTCGTGGCTGAACTGAGCACCTGCTCGGGAAATATTGGCTGGTTTCCGGGATGGAGAAAGGCCGGAAGAAACTTTCCATTTACCTTCTCAGAAAAAGGAAGTTAATTGTCCATGGTTACGTGGGCTGTAAAACAAGCAGAGTCAGAATGCAGCAGGAACTGGGCAGCTCCTGAGTCCTGCCTCTCATCCTCTGCCCTCGTGTTCTGAGACAGGGGTCACCCTCTGGATTGGGGCATCACATCAGGTGGAGGCAGGACTTGTGAGGTCTGCTGAGACTGAGATTTGGTCTGAAAGGTGCCAGAACCTGCTGTCTCCTCCACCACCCCTCAGGGAGGGCATGTTGCAGCTGAGGAAGAAACTGTGACTTCTCACACAGAGACGGGACCTTGGTACAGCCTGTGTGTTTGTCTGTCCTGCAGGGCTCAGGGACATTTTATGTCATCTGAACCCTTGGGAACCCTGGCAGACAGTGTTATGACCTTGGCCTTCATTTCTCTTCTTTGTCTCGGTGAGTTCTGGGGAAAACAGAAGGATGGGGTCTTCTTCACTCCCAGATCTAGGACTCAGGAAGGCCAGTGGGGGCAGAAATCCTAAGGACAGAAGATATCAGCTCAGCAGGGTTCCAGACCAGGCCAGGACCTTCTGTGTGGGTGTTGAGGATAACTCACACGACTCTCTTCCAGGGCTGTGCCAGGGCCCATGGGACCATGTCCAGGCAGGTGAGTCCTCCCCAGAGCTCCTGCTTCAGCACAATGGTGCCCCTGGGTAGCCAGGGGACACACAGTGGGTCTCAGCTGGTGGACACCAGTGTGGGAGGGGCTGTGGAGTGACAGATGGGGAAACTGAGGGGACAAGGACCCTCCTGACACTGCAGGTCTGATTCCTTTCCAGGAGTTCTCCCCAAACCCTCCATCTGGGCTGACCCAGGCCCCAGGGTCAGACATGGGAGCCCTGTGACCATCTGGTGTCAGGGATCTCTGCAGGCAGATGGTTATATTCTGTATAAAGACAGGGGCTCTCAGCCCTGGGAAACGAGGATCCCTCAGGCCTCCAGCAACAAGACCATGTTCCTCATTCAGTCCATGAGCACATATGACACAGGGCTGTACCAGTGTGCATACACTACTGGGGACACGCTGTCTGAGAGGAGTGAGGCCCTGCTCCTGCGAGTGACAGGTAAGGGGGAACCTGGGTCTCCTCCCCACTGTGGGCTCCTCCTCAGAGGATGAAGGGAACACAGTGCAGTTTTAGGGGCCTCATCCCTCACAGCTTACACCTGGGGAAGATGGGGTGATGGTTCCCTTTAACTCAGATCCTCCTTCTCCCTCAGGAGTGGACAACGCACCCTCCCTCTCAGCCCACCCAGGCCCAGTAGTGGCCTCAGGAAGGAGAATGTCCCTCTTGTGCAGCTCACAGTCCACATGGGACACTTTCCACCTGCTGAAAGAGGGAGGGGCTGAGCCTTCCCAACACAGAGAATCTGAAAGGAAGTACTATGGTAGGAGGTGGTGGCTGGTGGCCATCTTCCCTGTGGGCCCGGTGAACACCTCCCACGGGGGGACCTACAGATGCTATGGTTCTAACAGCTCCAACCCCAATGTGTGGTCACAGCTCAGTGTCCCTCTGCACCTCGATATCACAGGTGAGATGGCCCACACTTGGCTTTAGTTCATTGCTATGCCCAAATATCTGATCTAAACCTTGTGCCTAGTAAAGCCCTGGGAGATGTGGGGGCCACTGACAGGGGTTTACTGGGGACAAAACAACAGGTAAAGGCTTAGGAAGGAAGAAGTAAGGGCTCTCACTGCATCCCCAGTGGGCGGTGGGTGTGTGTGTCCCCTGAGTAACAATGACCTTCTCCCCAGATGTGTACAGGGAACCCTCCCTCTCAGCCCAGCCATGCCCGCTGGTGCTGCCTGGAGACAACCTGACCCTCCAGTGTCACTCAGAGCCCGGCTCTGACAGATTTGCTCTGACCAAGGATGAGGGGCCCACACACCCCCAGAGTCTCCATGGGCAGGACAGCCCTGACTTCCACCTGGGCCCTGTAAACCCCTCACATGGGGGCCGCTACAGGTGCTACAGTGGACACAACCTCTCCTATGTGTGGTCGGCCCCCAGCACCCCCCTGGACATCCTGATTGCAGGTGAGGAGCCCTGCCCTGCCCCCTGTCCTGACTCTCTGCCTTGGGGCTCTACTCCAGGGTCACTGGGGTCGTGAGGAGGTCCAGGGTCAGGTCCTGGAGCAGAGGTTGTGTGGGGCTGAAGTCTAGGAGAGAGGGTACTGGGCACGGAGATAAAAGTTGCCCACTGGAAGGACTGAGAGAAGCTGACAGGAGTCACACACAGAGTCCCTGGGGAAGAACACAGTCCCCCAGCTCAGGGTCAAGGTGTTGGGGGGAGGAGTGTCCTTGTGCACATCACAGCCTTCCTCTCCCCAGGAATGTACAGGAAACCCTCCCTCTCAGCCCAGCCAGGGCCCTCAGTGTCCTGGGGAGCAAATGTGACCCTGCAGTGTGGATCTGAGGAAAGGGCTGACACCTTCCACCTGCACAGGGAGGGGTCCCTGCATCCTCCTCAGCAGCTTCATCTGCATAACACAGCTGCCCCCTCTCAGGCCTACTTCACCATCAACCATGTGACCTCAAGCCACCATGGTACTTACAGGTGCTACAGCTCACATAGCTCCTCCCCCTTCCAGCTGTCACAGCCCAGTGACCCCCTGGAGCTCCTGGTCTCAGGTGAGGGACTCCCACCCCATGTCCACTGAGGGAGCAGACTCTGTCCCAGGACAGCTCTGGGCTGGTATGGGAAGAAGGGTGAAACAGTGAGGTCATCAATAGGGGGAATCCCACCCCATAAAGAGAGGAGAAGTTGGAGATTCCCCACCCTCTCCATGCCTCACTCCACCTGGGTGTCCATCCAGTGCTGGTGTGTGCAGAGAAAAGACTGAAGTGTGTGAAGGGACAACACTTAGGGGACATCTATTGGACTACAGGAGTGATGTAAGAGGCAGGCACACACATAGCCTCCCCTGGTTCCTGTGCCATGCAACAGCTGGGGTCTGCAAGCCCTCCTCCACATAGACAAACTTCATGTCTGCTGGGCAGCAGAGTCCCCTTAGCCTAAAGGAGACACAGACTCCATCAAGCTTCTGCTACTTTCTCACTTTATACTTCAACACATCAAATAGTTCCAGGAGGCCTTGTTTCCTAAATTCCTGGGGGTAAAGGTAGAGAAAGTAGCAAAGAGCCACATGTCTCAATAGGCAGTGATATCACAGGTCCCATGTGATCAGCAGGGAGGAAATGATGAAGGGAAGATGCCAAGCTCAGGAGAAAAGAGCAGGAGCCACTCCTGCCTCTGTCTCTGGTGCTGATTCAAGGCCCCTGAGTCATCCTGGCACCTGGGGAACCAGGCCCACATGGGAGACAGAGACAAGGGGGCCTCTTCTTTCTGGGTCAGGGTGAGTGGGGGTTCACTTGGAGTCTAAGCTGAAGTGCTGATGGCTCAGGCCCTTTAAAGTGAATCCCAGTGACAAACTCCTACCTGTATTTGGGATTTTGTTCTCCCATCTATCAGAGCAGAATCCAATCCAGGATTTGAAAAAGCTCACTTAGTTTATAACTTTGATGCCAGAGAACCCCTGTGGGAGAAAGAACATAAGTCCACTCTGAGCTTGTCCTGTCTCCAGGGGGGACCACTGCCATTACATGGGTGTGGGATGAAGGGAGGATTTCTTCTCCTTTTCCATGACACCATGTGGTCAGCTGAGTCAGGTCATCCTCCAAATCACCTCCCACCACAACTTCTGTTTGTGTCCCCTTACCCCTTCCAGAGTTTCCAGGGGTTTCCCTGAATTTCATTTTTCAGTTTAACACAGCCTGTCTTACATCACTACATATCTGTATTTTTGTCCAGGTTTTTGCCTAAACATTTTATTATGTCATGTATCTTTTCTGCCTGTTTCTTATCAGTCTCAATATCTAGGATACAAATCAATAAAGGCTTAGGTCTGGTAAGTGTGGTAATCCTTGGTCCCAGAAAGGTTGCACGGTGTATTGTATATATTCCATCATTTATTTTGTAAAGAAGGGGTAGATAAAAGAAACAAAAGTGATATGAAAATATATAATCCTAGTCAGAGAGACACAAAGCAGGAGCAGAGTGGAGGAACTGAAAGGTAGACCCAACCTTTTACTCCCCCATGTTCCTGACCTGAAGAAAAAACTAAGGCCCCAAATGTCACCTTGGCATCCTAATTACATGCAGACAAGGGGCCAATGATGCTCATCTCAAGGGAGGCAATGGGAATGGCTAGTGACAGGGACTCAATGGAGATGAGAGAAGAGAGGACTGAGGTATTCCCACACCTGCTCTCCCACACCCTATGTGTCATTGATTCCCAGCAGCAGCTAACAGCCTGGGACTGTCACAGAATGAGCCAGACTCCCAGAGTGGTGAGGAAGGCCTAATCCCCAGTTATAGGGCTCAGGGCAGAGGGTCAGTGCAGTAAATGCAAGTTGGGTGACTTGGACAGACATCCAGGGATCTTGGGGTGACTTATCATTACTATGACTTCTGTGACCTCTTTGTCCTCAATGTCTAGGCTCAAACACCCAAGAGTACACAGTGGGGAACCTCATCAGATTGGGTGTGTCTGGCTTGGTCCTCATGGTCCTCGGGGTGCTGCTGTGTGAAGCTTGGCACAGTCAGAGAAGACCCCACAATGCAGCCAGCAGCTGAACACAGGGGACAACAAACCCACCAGTCAGTGAGGTGGAACCTGGTGAAGAGTCTGGTGAGACCAAGAATCTCTGGAGGAAACTGTGGGCACCTCTGGGAAAGAGTCTGCTGAGAATGTGGAGGGTGTGGGTGTGGTTCCCATGCAGGGAGAGGTGGGGCTGCTGCTGCAGAGGCTTCTCCACAGTTAGACTGTGGGCATCTCACCTCACTTCACTTCTCTGTTTCTTTGACTGGCCCCTCTGTTCTCAACCCTGTGACCCGGGGCTCAGCCCACATCACAGGTTCAGATCCTCACCTGGGTTCACCCTCCATCTCTGGTCCACTTTCATGTGTGACATTTTTCTAGTTTTTATTGTCCATGTTCACTCATTTTGCATCTCTTTTGGTCAGACTGAACAGATGCAAAATCATTTTTAAACAACTGAATAAATGGATAAATATCCAAAATAGTTTGCCTGGGGCACTGGCATGGTTCAGTGGGTTTGTGGCGTTTGCCTAATTCCTGGGTGTAAATGCTCCTTGAGGATGGGGAGAGAAGCCACAACCCTCTTCCCTGGTGCCCAGGTCTTTCTCCTCCTCCAGCGACCTCACTTGAGTCCCTGCTGTGCACCCTTTAGGGCCAGTGGGTGGCGGTGACCTACAGGGATTATATTGCCTGGACCTGCCCAGGACGGTCTCTGGGGGCTCAAGTTGCCCCAGGGAAAGGCCTGCCCAGAGAGGCCCCACCCCACCCACAGGCCTGGTGTGCTTAGGGAAGTCTTGCTCGGACTGAAGCCATTGCAACGACACACCTGCTGGCCACCAGGATCCTAGTCAACCTGCAAGGTGAGCTGCAGAGGCCGGGGGAGACACCGCACTGCGGTCCCCTCCCCACCCT
The DNA here is from genome assembly GCF_019186645.2 of Phyllostomus hastatus. NCBI lineage: Eukaryota > Metazoa > Chordata > Mammalia > Chiroptera > Phyllostomidae > Phyllostomus > Phyllostomus hastatus. The sequence continues at coordinate 148,393 of NW_025333683.1, forward strand.
CATGGCCCCAGTGCTTCTGTACCTGGTCCAGATCCTAGGCTTGCAGAGCCACCACCAAGAGCCGCTGGGCTTCTTTGTTGGGCTGCCCCAAAGCTCTTTCTAGTCCTCATCCCTTACGTCGCCCTGCAAATGCACACCAGTGGGCACCCTGTGCCTGCAGCATGTCTGGCTGCGAGTACAAGTTCAAGTGCTGAGACTAGGTGCCCGCCACCAGGGAAAACACAAGGGGTAGAAGCCTTTACCCTTCCCTCTCTGCTCCAAGTGCTTCACCCGCAGTGACTCCCTGCCCAAACTTAGCTCGCCACTACTCTGCTTCCCCTGTAACTCTTCCTGGAGCCCCAGGCCCACCCAGCGCCTCGCCCAGCAGCCTGGTGGAAGCTCCAAGAACAGCCCGACCCTCAGCTCTTGCCCTGGCAGTTCCCAGCACCCCATGCAGCCTGCCTGGAGCTAGCCTGGCCCAGAGCACCAGCAACAAGCCTATTGCCCTGGCCACCTTCCAAATGATACCCTGAGGACCCTGAGATACCTCTGTCCCCTCAAGAAAGCAATGAAGAGGCCTGAGACTGGACTGAGGTTAGCTGGGTCTTGGTGATGGCCGTCGAGCATGGTTGGCTTGGGCCCTTGTTTATAAAGCCATCACCCATTTAAAAAAAAAATAAAGAAAATACAAAGTTTACCAACAACTGGCCAGAAACATTGAAAGGTCAGGACCAGACCTACAACCTGAGATCCTGCCACAAGAGGGAGGCAGAAGCACGAAGCCTGTCCATCCACACAAGGTCCCAGAAGCCCCAGAACACACACAAGACCAACAGAAACCATCTCTCACCTGAGAGCAGCTGATCAAGGTTGCAGGAGGTGACTGCGACATCAGATACAAAAAGAAAACACAGCACTACAAAGATAAGGAAGAATCAGAATCTCTGCCATCACAAAAGATCACAGTGACAGAACCTGTCATTCTCAGGATGAGACACAGCCTAGAACTTCCTGAGGAGCAGGGGCCATAGTTTACCCAAATGGGAGTCTTGCCCTCAGGAAAAGCCAGGTGAGTCCTGGAGAGACTGTGCTCCCACTGGCCCAGCAGAGAGTCTTCAAGGCCCTTCAGGAGGGGAGCCCTCACACGTGTCTCCCCTGAGGCTCCTTCCTGCTTAAATGCACCCTCTCATAAACCATTAGCTCCCACAGCTCTGCTGTCTCTCAGTGGGTGAGACTCCAGGTGATAGACGTGGGTGGGAGCAGCAGATGACTAGGGGTTTGAACCATCAGTTCCAGCTAAGAGGTTTGGGGGTCTCCACCCACAGGGCCCACCCCTAGCTGCCAGGGATGAAAATAAGTCTACCAAGACATAATGTGCTTGGGGAGAAAAGGTGGCCAATGTCTCAAAGGAGAAGGGCCAGGAGCCTGTTCCTCAATGGGCTTCAACTGGGTTCAATTTGCATAGGAATCCTGGGCCTATAGGTAAAGCTCATCAATCATTTTCAGGCAGTAACCATCAAACCATAGATAAAATTCAAAGAACTCTGAGGTCTTATTTTGAGTCGGTCAGATAGCCAAAGGGCCATAAAACCTCAAGGAACCACCCTGGCTGGTGTAGCTCAGTGGATTGAGTGCGGGCTGCGAACCGAAGCATCGCAGGTTCGATTCCCAGCCAGGGTACATTCCTGGGTTGCAGGCCATAACCCCCAGCAACCACACATTGACGTCTCTCTCTCTCTCTCTCTCTCTCTCTCTCTCTCTCTCTCTCTCTCCCTTCTCTCTCTAAAACTAAATAAATAAAATCTTTAAAAAAAACCCCTCAAGGAACCAAACTCATTTCATGCTTGGACCCTTACCATTTAAATTGAGGATATTGGTAAAGTAGGTTTCACAGGATTTCATGCATTCTTTCTTCAGCCTGATCTTTCTGGTGAACCACCCATTCCTGCCCAGGGCTGCACATCCTCTGGCATTGTTTCAGGCTTAAGTCAGGCCAGGGAAGTAAGGCAGCCCAGGGATTAGGAGACTTCTTGTAGACAGAATGAGGACTCAGGCTATGTCAAAGCCAAGGGGTGAGGGGCTTTTTCTATAGCCCCCCAAGTGCTTCCCTGAGGTCCCCTTCATGACCATGCCTGTCTTAGGTGGTCCCCCCATTGAGGGATCTTACCTGTCATTGGCTAACCAGTCAACTGCCTGGAGACAAGCAGGGTGAAGTAAAATGGGGCAGAGGAGGTGCCCCTACCAGAAAGATAAGCTTTGTCTCCTCAGTGGCTTATGGTCCCAAGGTCTTTTGACCCAGCCTTAGTCATGGGGTGTCACAGCTTCTGAAACCAGGCAGGGGGTTCCCAACAAACAGGGTCACAGGTTGGCATGTGGAATGTGGACAAGTCACATTTCCTTTCTTAGGCAGACTTTCTGCCTCTGTTTCACAAAATGAGGTAAGTATTACTCCACAAAGTAGTTGTGAGGCTCACATACCATGATGTATGTATGGGTCACAAAATACAAACATAATTACTTTTATTCACCACTTGCAACTTGGGACTGTACCCTTGCAAGATCACTGAAAGCAAAGAGCATGGATGTACATTTCCCCCTCATTGTGGGTCCTTACAAGGCTAAACTTTCCTGGAAACTCACAAAACAGAAATGTTTTCTGACTGAGTGTCAAGGGGGGAACCCTGGTAACTCCCATGTCTTAGAGACAGTGTTGTCTACTTGTTGGGCTGGGGATCCCTGGAGCCCCGGGTGAGTGAGTGAGACCCGGGATGGAGGAGGCTGGGATGCTGCCCAAGGACCCAGCAGGACCAGGCTTGCCAGGGGAAATGGGTCTCTCTGCTGTCTGTGGCTGGCTCTTCTGTGGGCAGCAGGAAAGGGCAGGAGCAGCTAACACCCTGGCTTGGGCTTGCTGTGCAGTTGCTCTGAGGATGGTCTTTTATTTTAGCCCACATGGGAGATTGAAGGCTTGGTTCCAAAGCAGAAAGGTTTGAAAGAAACAGGAATACACAGAACCACCTCCAGACAACTTCAGAGCAGTGATCCTCAGGAATCTCAGGAGTGAAGGATTCAGAAACTGGGATGGCAGAGCTGATGGGGCTCAGTGCACAACCTTCACTGACAATCTGCTCCTGGAGGTGTGTCCCCACTGTCTTCTCGTGTCACTCTTTGCTGTGAGAAAGTCTGGTGTCAGTGAGCTTGTTATTATAGTAATTTGCATTTTTCATAGAAAATAATGTTAGGACTTTTTCTTTGGGACCCCTGGCCAGTGCTTCTTGATTTTTTAAAGTGGAAATTCACACAAAACAATGTTAACCATTTTAATGTGTACCATTTGGTGTAAAATAGGATTTTTTCATTTTAATTCATCCTTTGTTTGCTTCATTGACCACAAGGACAAAATTCAGATTTCATTTTTACATACATGCCCCTGTCACTTACCTGGTCTTCCTCATCTCTGTAAAATGTTTGCTTTTGTTCTCTGGAGCTGTTACTAAATGTCATGCTCACTTCTTTCCTTCTGATGCCATAGATATAACATTGGCCCTCCTCACTCTAGTCCCCAAGTGCCTTCATTCCCCACTGCAGGTCTCTCTAAGCTGCATCCTGGAAATTTCCTCAACATTGTACTCTGCTGTCATAATTGGACCTTCAGCTGTGTCTCAACCTTGATGGAAAGAATTTTAATGTGTCCATTCTATCAGATTATTCAACTCCCAGAATTCTAATCAAAACATTCCTCTGTAAAACAATTCATATTCTTGGCTCAAAATTTGAATCTTGCCTTTATTTTCAAGGTATTTAAACATGATAATCTTAATTTGCTTTCATATTTCCTTACATGGTTGCCTGTGACAGTCCCCAGTATCAGTAGATGATGTCCATAGTACTGTCTGTCCCCATTAGGATTTCTCCACTGCCCACTCTTGTAGGAGTCTCTCCCCTCACACGCCTGCTCTCCCACAGTTTCTCAGGGGCTTTCCTGGGAGTCAGGCTGATCAGGGCCTGTGGCAGCTACCCCTGCCCCATGCTGACCACTCTCAGACTCAGCACCTCCTCAGTATTCTGCCCACCAGGGCTGGTCCATGGGAGCCTCACACACACACACACATGGGACAGACACCCATGGCTGATGTACTGGACTCAATCTGTTTCAGGACACACAGAGGAGACTGCTCACTGCTGACCATGAACTTGGGTAAGTGGGCAGAGACATCCCAGAGTGCACACAGAAACACGGGGCAGGGATCACACTTCCACCCTTCACCTGCATCCTCATCCCCTTCCTGTGAGGACCTGGGGTCCCTTTATTTTTACTCAGGGGGAGGGAATCATATCCCTATGACCCATGGACAGTCCAGAGCACGACGGTCACTCAGTTTCAGTCTCTATTCTCCACTGTGGTACCTTCTCCATTTGGAGAACTTTCATTTCTCTTTCCCATATGTGTCTGTGCCTACATACATTAGAGCTGTTGTGAGCAGCTTTGCTTGCTATTCAGAGTAGACAAGGTCTTGAGCAAGTACTACAATCCTGCCCTGGACCCTAGACACCTTGGTCCTCTCATGTCCCAGCCTACTCACCTCTTCACCTGGTCTGGAAATGGAAGTCTCTCCCCCTTGAACCAGCACCACTGATGCACAGCCCCATTGAGAGCTGGGATTTGGGACAAGATAGTCCTATGAGGAAACTGAGGCAGAGACAGGATGTTACCACACAGATCACTCAGGCATTTGATGGTGGGTATTCCAATAAATATTTGTTAAGAGTAAAAATCAGAGCCTAGTCCCAATCAATGTCCCCTGAATTTCTAAGGGAGGACCACAGCACAAGGAGGGAACTTGAACCAGGAAACAAGGGGCACTGAGGGGACAGGGATCACTCAGCGGTTTGTCCCCAGGAAGGTGGGTGGACACTGTTGCTAAGAAAAATGACAATTCAGTGAGGGTGGCAGGGATGAGAAAAAACCACACTCTGGGGCTAGAAGAAAGGATGTGTTTCCTTTCCTTATTTCTCTGTGTCTGTCCTTTGTGCTCATTGTCACAGTGACACTCGCCTGAACTGCACAGTGAGGAAGAGACCGTGTCTCTGCTGAGCTGAGCTCTGTAGCATCTTCCTGAAGCATCTTCATGGTCTGGATGACCACTGTCCATCGGGTGGGGAACACATGGAAGGGCTGATGACTGGGCAGAGGGTGAGGGGAAACCCTTGGGGGAGGCCCTGACCTGGAAGAACTTGCCCTGGCCCACCACACCTGTAAGGGGCATCTTAGGAGTTTCAGGGTTTATAACTTCCCTTGTCATGAAAATGAAAGCCAGACACGTGGGAAGTTACTGTTCCTCTTCCTGAGGGGCTGCTGACATGACAACCCTGAGATAGGAATGGCCAGCCTCCCAGTGACCACACCCTGTGAGTCTGTCTACCCTGAGGACTCCTTGGTCTCTTCCTTCTACACAGTCAGGTTCAGAGGAGGCACCATGCCCCCCAGCCTCATGGCTCTGCTTTGCCTTGGTGAGATGTGAGGGGGGAGGGGAAGCCCTGCTCTGTCAGGACCCCAGGACTCAGGAGGCTCCTGGGAAGGAAGGTTCTGCTCAGGATTCAGGGCAAATCTCTCACAGGGACTCTTGCAGGGCTGAATGTGGGCCTCAGGACCCCAGTGCAGGCAGGTGAGTCTGTCCCCAGGGGTCCCAGGACTGTCTCCACATAAAGGACTAGGGGCTTGCACATGAGGCAGCAGGGGATGGAGATCAGAAGTTCTGTGTTAATGGCTGGGGGACATCAGGATGGATGCTGGGGCTGAGAGCTGGGGAATGGAAATGCAGAATATTTGGTGACCCAGACTCTGTTTCCTTCCAGGGACCCTCCCCACACCCAATTTTTGGGCTGAGCCAGGTCCTGTGATCCCCTAGGAGAGCAATGTGACCCTCTAGTGTCAAGTGACCCTGCAGGCCCAGGAGTTCCATTTGTATAAAGAGGGAAACCCAGCACCCTGGGACACACAGAAGATACTGGATCCTGGGAACAAGGCCAAGTTCTCCATCACACACATGACAGAGCACACTGCATGGAGACATTACTGTTTTTATCTCAGCCAAAGTGTCTGGTCAGAGCACAGTGACCCCCTGGAGCTGGTGGTGGCAGGTGAGAAGACACTGAGGGGCTTCAGACTCAAGCTCTGCCCTCAGAAAGGGGAATGCTCTCGCAAAATTTGAGGTTCTCCCTTTCAAAGCCCAGCCCTGGGTGTCATGAGGGAGGTGTGACCCCATTTAACATGCTGTCCGCTCCTCTCCTAAAAGTCTACATCAAACCCAGGCTCTCAGCCCTGCCCAGCCCTGTGGTGACCTCAGGAGGGAACGTGACCCTCCAGTGTGGCTCATGGCAGGGATTTGACAGGTTTATTCTGACTAAGGAAGAAGAAGACAGGCTCTCCTGGGCCCTGAACTCACAGTGACAACCCAGTGGGCAGGTCCAGGCCCTGTTCCTTGTGGGTCCAGTGACCCCCAGTGAAAGTTGGACATTCAGATGCTATGGATATAACAGGAAGAATCTTCAGGTGTGGTCTCACCCCAGTGATGCTCTGGAGCTTCTTGTCTCAGGTATGTCTCATTATTGTCCCATCCATGGATAGAGGTACCAGACAGGTGACTGGGGTCTTTGCAGGAATGGGATCCCCATGTTGGAGGTACTATGAGGGGTGCACAGAGGCTTCTGGGCCAGAGACACAGAGGGAGAGACAGTGGGACCTGGGCACCAGGCCAGGAGGAGGGTTCATGGGAGAAGCAGCCCTGTCACTCCTGTCTGGTCCCTACATGTGGCTCAGGGAAGCCCTCCCTCCTGACCCAGCAGGGCTCCATAGTGGCCTCTGGACAGAGCCTGACCCTCCAGTGTTGCTCTGACATCAGCTATGACAGATTCGCTCTGTCCAAGGAGCAGGGACAGGACCTCCCCCAGAGCTCTATCTTGCAGCCCCAGGCTGGGCTCTCTCAGGCCGACTTCCCCAATTGGTACTGTGAGCAGCTCCCATGGGGGCCAATATAGGTGCTGTGGTAGACAAAACCTGTCAGTCTCCAGTGACCCCTGGACTTCCTGGTGGCAAGTGAGGAGCCAGCAGGCTCAGTCAGGGACCCAGAGTCTGCTCAGGCTCTGCTGGGGATCTCAGGTGGTGATGGACAGAACAAGGGGTGTGGGATCTGCAGGGAGGAGGAAGGAGAAACTTAGAGAAAACAGAGACAGACAGAGAGGAGGGTCCTCCAAAAGGGGCATGGTGACTCTTAGGACAGAACTAGGTAGCCACCAGCCCCCTACCCATTTGCCTCTCTCCAGGATGGCTCCCTGACAGACCCTCCCTCTCAGTGCAGCTAAGTCCCATGGTGGCCTCAGGAGAGAAGGTGACCCTGCTGTGTCAGTCGGACCTGGAGGGACACTTTCCTCCTGTCCAAGAAGGGGGCAACTGATCTCCCTGGGCATCTCAGATCACAGTCCAGAGCTCAGCAGCACCAGGCAGAGTTTTCCATGGGTCCTGTGACCTCAGCCCATGGGGGGACCTACAGGTGCTACAGCACAAACCACAGCACCTCCTCCTACCTGGTGTCAGAGCCCAGTGACCCCTGGAGCTCCTGGTCTCAGGTGAGAAGCCTCTGACCCTGTCTTCTCTGTGCTCACTCAGCTCAGAGCCTTGTCCCTAGGAGATTTGGAGACAGAAATAAATGAGGAGTGCAGGAGGTTCCACAGAGTGGGGTCCAGCCGCTGAGAGGTGGAAACAGACAGGGCCTCCCACCCCAGCCCCTGTTCTGCATCTCAGCAGAGAGAAAAAGCAGGAGGGTGGATTGGGATGTGTGAGAAGTGAGGAGAAAGGTGATTAGACTGAGCAGAGAGGACAGATCCCCTCCCCCATTCACCTCCTGCATCTTCATCTCAGAGTCTGAGCTCCTGGGGGTCCAGGCCTCACTGGACCCTCTTCCATAGAGAACAGCTTCTCCACAGTCCTGGGACCCAGCTCTGCAGGCCCCTGGGCTGCCCTCGACGTTCCAGCACTCAGGGCTCACCTGAGAGTAAGGAGGGGCTGTGCCAGGCTCAAGAGGAGCTGGGGGCTCCCACCTACACTGAGGGCTCCCCTGTTTGCTCTGTGGTTCTGGGGGCCCTTGTCCGTTCCTGCTCTTTTCTGAGGACTTCTGGGCTGTGTGTCAGTATACAGAGGAACAGTTTAATTTACATTGTATGCAGTCAACCTTCAAATGTCTATAATGCTATTTCTATTTTCATAGGGAAGACTAAATTCAGACATTTGTTGCAGAATTACTTCTTGGTACTATTAAATCTTTGTATTACATCATTTCAAATGAGGTTTTAATGAACTTAAGAAGCACTTTGATAGATATTTGCAAATATCTATCAAAGTAAACTTATAGATGACTTTCAGAACTGCACATCTAATGTAATTTGTGAGTAAGCTGTTTGATTCCTTTATACAGTCTAAATAGTAGTAAGTACATGTAGGAAAGCTATTGGTTTGGGCATGTTTATTTCATAACCAGTATAGTTTCCTAAAATCCCCTCCCTTTGTATTGTTTTTCAATTGATCTCACTGATACACTGAGAAAATTATAATAATGATGAATAAAAGGTAAATCAACTTTTTTCAGACTGCACACCTGTTTTTCTCACTCCAGACCCCACATGATAAAAAGACCAAGTAAAATATTCCACAGCTTTTCCTCTGAAAAACAGTTTTCTTCATAGCCCAAATTATTTCAAGTCAAACTGATTAAGATGTTTGCATTTTATACTGAATGCACTATCGACCTTAATATTCCAATATGTTTTTTTATTTCATTAGGAATGTTTTGTTTTGTTTTTACGGACAGATACACATCTCCTAAAAATTATCTTGCTTTCTGATTTATAACTACATGGGACACATTGCAAAGGCCTCCTGCTTTTAACCATTGGATAATAATGCAAATGAATAACACTTATTGTCTGTGTTCATTTTCCATATTGTATGAGCCGATATTTAGAATTTTGTCATGGATCTTTGAGGTTAGAATATAAGTGAGTCATTTGTTAGTATCTTGTTTTCTGTATCAAAATGGGGAAGGAGATTTCCATAATGTCCTAGTTTTGATGCTTGCAAAGTATGACAACTTGGTACAATTTCTCTGTTCCTAAAGTTTGGAACGTCCACTGGGGACTCCCTGGTTAGGAACTTTGATAAGCAGTGCGTGGAGGTTATGTTTTGGAGTAGAATTCACATGATTATCTGTCCATCCATGAAATGTTGCCACACTTCCTAGAGTTCGTCCAAAGGGAGGAGAGATGGTGCTTGCCCCTTCTGGGCCCCTGACCTGACCTCTGACCCCATGTTCCAAGGCCTTGAGTCCCAGTCCCCCGTCTCCTATGGCCCCTCCCTACATCCCACACAGGAGTTGTTATTCCGTGTTGAAGGCCAGACTAGACCCTTCTGGGGATCTGCCTCCTTATCAACCGTTCATTTCAAGTCTCTCTCTCTGTCCCCACACACAGCAATATTTATCGGTACCACACAAATATATGTAGATAAAGATGATGATATATAATTTAGTATTCATGTAAAAGTGGATATATGTGTAACTATATATACACATGCATTTTATAAAGTATTTTATAATATTATCTATAAAATTTACATATACAAGGTATGGGCCAAAGTAGGATTAAAGTTGCACAAAAAATAATGCAAGAATTAATACATATAACACAGTAAATAATTCTGTGTTTCATGAATTCACAACTGTAAGCCTACTTTTGCCCTACTCTGCATTTACTTGTATATTGATATTAAATGTATATATCTACAAATATTCATCCACATGCACATATATCTAATCTAGTAATTATATCTCCCATGGTAGTTTTGTCATCATATAAAATGAATTAATAAAACAATGAACAGATGAAAATTTCCAGGTGACGATTAAACAGCAGACCCCAGAGAGTGGGGTGAAGGAGACCTGCCCCAGACTTTCACCCCTTTGTGCACCTGCCACTCAGGAGCCCTCGACACCACCCCTCCTCCATGGACCTGGGCCCCCACAGGTGGAAAACATGGGATCTCTCAGCTACACAACACTAAGCTTCTGGGTCTTTAGTCTCACACTCAACACAGAACGCACAGCTCTAAATTGTTCCTGAACTGAGACCATTTTTTCACTGATCCTGAGCTCTTGGGCACAGGTCACTCTCGTCATGGCAGCTGGGAGCCAGAGCTGGATTCAGACATCCCAGTGACACTGACATCAAGGGGAGGGGAGAGCCTGGGGGGACACCAGAGTCCAGGAGTTTGCTGCCTGACCATGCTGACCTCTGTCTCCACATTTTGCAACCTCCCAAACCCAAAACTACACAGTGGAGACCTGGTCCACATGTTCATGGCTGGATTGGTCCTGGTGGTCCTCGGGGTGCTGCTGTTTCAGGCTTGGGACAGCGAGAGAATGGCTCAGGCTGCAGCCAGGACATGAACACAGAGGGGACAGGGCACCGTTCAGAGTGGGGGGAGCCATGGAGCCCATCTGATGACCCAGGAGGTGATGAGGGACAGCTGGACCACAGGTAGAAAAACTTTCTGCTGATGTGTCCAGGGAAGCAGAGGTGGCACATGAGGTTTGGGGACAGAAAATGTGAGCTGTGTTGCTGTGGAGACGCCTCCTCCCTCCCACTGTGGGGCTGTCCCTCCTCATCCTCACTGACTCCCCTTAACTGTCCTTCTGTTCTCACCACTATTACATGAGGCTGGTTTGGGTTCACATCTACACACCACTTCATGCTGGATCCCACTCATATAAACAAATCTAGTGTCTTCATAACCCAAGAGGGTTTTTTAAGCCATAAAAACAAAGTCCTGACACCAGCAACAGAGTGAATGAACATCAACATTCTGCAGCTAAGTGACAGAAGCCAGAGAGAAAAGATCACGTTTTCTGTGACTGCGTTCGTATGAAGCATCCAGGGGGAGGAAACTCACAGAGACAGAAGTCAGGTGGGCTTGTCGGGCTGACAAGGAAAGAAAGAGGAGAGATAAATCACTTTGTGAGTATTTGGGGGTTGGATTATACAATATTGTTATTAAAACCAGATAAAATTGTGGTTTAGACATTGTGTATTGACTACATTCCAGTGAATTCTATATTTTAAAATGCTAACTTCTATGTTACAGGAACTCTTGTCATTAAAAACAAATGTAACTAAATTACCAGGGTTCCTGTGGTTCATTTTTACCTTAGAAGTGGCCCCATGTCTCCAGGCAGTCTCATGGGAGGCAGGACTCACACCGGGCCCCAGATGTCCTCAGTGCCCAGTGCTCAGGCTCAGCCTCTAGTGGGATTACCACCCTCACTCCTGAGTGTGGTGAGTCCAGGATCCAGGACAAGCAGCGCTCTTCCTGTCTCCTCTCAGTCTGGGCTCATGTACCGTCAACCAAGGATGCCCTGTAGCTTCTGATGCCTGCTGAGGGCTTAAGGGATTCCTTTTCGGCTTCTGAGTAGCCCTTCCTTCCACAAGTCTCTCAAGCCCATCTCTTAATCAGGCCCAGAAATGACACAGATGGAGCCTCTTCATGTCTCAGGCTCTGCTGATCCTCACAACACTCGTGAGAGCTGAGCTGCCACCCTTGTCTGCAGTGAGGAAAAAGGGAGAGGGGAAGGGACTGGCTCAGAATAGATTGTCAATAATGTTTTCCCTTGTCTTAGATTAAAACCTGTGAATTGTCTGTCACTGGTGTTTTTGCCCAGCACATAAAGACAGAGTGACAAGTGTCAGAAGCAGGGTTACCCCTCACAGAGAAGGGCAGTGAGGAGGCAGACATGCTCAGCGGCCTGGATGGGAGGGATGGAAAGAAGTTCTCCTGCTCACAGAGATGAGGAAGTCAGAGAGAGGAAGTGAGAGGGAGAGACCAAACCACACACCCAGCCAGGAGAGTGGGTGGCTCTTGCAGTGGGTCAGGTGACCATGTTGTAATCCTATCCCCATCCCTGTGTCCCTCAGTGGATGGTCAGTCTGGAGACAACCCCATTGGCTCCCCAGGCCAGCCAGGCAGAGTACACACATGCCCTCAGCTCCCCCCTCCACACGATGAACACACCCAGCTCTGACTCTGCAACCTTCCTTCTGTCACCCAGTTCCCCTCCACAGTCACGTTCACATGAAGACCCAGGAAATCATGTGGATATGACCCCATCAGCCTCCTCTCTGGCCTCACTGTGGACCCTCACTCCCAGCTAAGGGGTTTCACTCCCATGCACATGAACTTACTTGTCATGGACCCTCCCTGTGCAGTCTTTCCACAGGTCTCCACCTCACTCCAGCACATCCAAGCAGCCCCATCTAATGCTCTATGTTGTTGGACATGAGGCTGAGCTAACCTCTCCATCCCAAGCAGAGACAACTGGTCCCTACAAAGCAGACCATTCCCAGCGCCCACCTCCCCTCCCCAGCCTCACACACCTAGGTCATGGCCACACTGGCCTTGTCATGGGCACTCCCTGAGCCCATTGAAACAGACCACACTCTCTGCACAACTCCTAGACTGAGAAAATGACATAGAAATGTTCCTGCTCTTCTCACTCAGCTTCAAACATACTTGTGCTATGGGATTTGCGTTGGGTTGCATGATTAATTGTCATAAACCACAGAGAGTACTGATGAGCTCGTTACCTTGGTGTTAGATTAGGGCTGGAGTTTTATCACAGTTCATCATCCATTCCTTACTCCTACAGCCAATTCCCACAGAATGTCATCTTCTCAAAGTAGCAACTACTCATACATTCCTTTACTGAAAAGTGTTCCATTACCTCAAAGATCAAACCCAGGAGTCCTTGCAGGGAGCAGAAGCCCTGTGTGACCAGGGCCCAGCACAGCCTGGTGACTCACAGCTCCTAGAATAATCACCCTCTTCCTGGTTGAGGGTCCTCTCAACCCCCTGTGCTGACCCCTAGTGTGTCCTGGTCCCTTCCTCATCTGCAGGTCCCCACACTCTGTGATGCCCATCCGTATGAAGTCTCTGTGCTCCATTTTTTCCTTCTCTGAAACTTACCAAAACAACACCCACATCATCCATTTCCTACATATTTGTACTGTCTGATGTCACTAACCAGCACTGCATGTGTCAAGGGGAGGGATCGGTCACCTTCCCCAAGGAACTTTGTGGCTGTACTGGGCACCTGCTCAGGAAACATCAGTTGGATGCAGGGATGGAGAATGGACAAAGAAACTTTCCATTTACCTTCTCAGAAAAAGGAAGTGAATTGCCCAAGCTTAGGGGGGTTCCAAAAAAGGCAGAGTCACAACTAAAACAGGAACTGGGCACTTCCTGAGTCCTGCCCAGCATCCTCTGCTCTCATTTTGGGACAGGTGTCACCTTCTGGACTTGGGCATCGCATCAGGAGGAGGCAGTATGTGTGGGGTGTGCTGAGACTTGGGTCTGGTCTGAAAGGTCCCAGAACCTGCTATCTCCTTGACCACCCTTCAGGGAGGGTGGTTTGGCTCAGGAGAAAACTGTGACTGTTCATACAGAACCCTGACCTTGTCAACCTCGTGTGTCCATTTGTCCTGCTGGACCCTGTGGACATTGTCAATCCCCTGCACCACTGTAGACCCTGGAAGACACGTCATGACACTGGCCTTCATTGCTATTCTCTGTCTCAGTGAGTTTGGGGAAAAAAGACCCTCCAAGGGATGGGTCTCCTTGTCTCCCAAGTACAGGACCCAGGAGGCTCCATGGAAGCAGAAATTTTAGGCAAGAGATATTGGCTCAGCCCCAACTCTGACCCCAGCGCTCAGGGCTCCAGACCAAGCCTAGAGATTCCATGTGTGGGTCTCACAGGGACTCTCTTCCAGGGCTGTGTTGGAGCCCATGGGACCAGGTCCAGGCAGGTGAGTCCTCCCCCAGACATCTTGCTTTAGTACAAAGATGCCTCTGGGCAGCAGGGGGACACACAGTGGGTCTGGGCTGATGGTGACCAGTGTGGGAGGAGCCTTGGAGTGACAGATGGGGAAACTGAGGGGACAAGGACACCCCTGACCCTGCAGGTCTGATTGTTTTCCAGCAGTTCTCCCCAAACCCTCCATTTGGGCTGACCCAGGTCCCAGGGTCAGAGAGGGGAGCCCTGTGACCATCTGGTGTCAGGGGTCTCTGAAGGCAAATGCCTATATTCTGTATAGAGAGAGAGCTCTCAGCCCTTGGAATGGAGCATCCCACAGGCTTTCAGCAACAAGACTGGCTTCCTCATTCATTCCATGAGCTCACAGCACACAGGTCTGTACCAGGTTGTATACAGCACTGGGAGCATGCTGTCTGAGAGGAGTGAGCCCCTGCTCCTGGTGGTGACAGGTAAGGGGGGAATCCAGGTCTCCTCCCAACTGCAGGCTCCTCCTCAGAGGATGAAGGGAACAGAGTGAGACTTTAGAGGGGCCACACCCCTTGCAGCCCACACCTGGGGAAGGTGGGGGTGATGATCCCCTTTAACTCATCCTCCTTCTCTCTCAGGAGTGTACAGTGCACCCTCCCTCTCAGCCCAGCAAGGTCCTGTGATGAACTCCGGAGGGAACTTGTCCCTCTTGTACAGCTCACAGCTCACATGGGACACTTTCCACCTGCTGAAGGAGGGAGGAGCTGAGCTGCCCCAACACAGGAAATCAGAATTGAAGTACTATGCTGGGAGGTGGTGGTGGGTGGCCATCTTCTCTGTGAGCCCTGTGAGTTCCTCCCATGGGGGGGCCTACAGATGCTATGGTTCCTCCAGCTTCTACCCCAATGTGTGGTCACAGCCCAGTGACCCTCTGCACCTCGAGGTCACAGGTGAGGTGACCCACACTTGCTTCAGTTCTTTCCTGTGTCCCAAATATCTTATCTAACCCAATGTGTGGTAAAGTCCTGGGGGGTGCGAGGCTCAGTGACAGGGGTTTTTTGGGGACAGAACCACAGAAAGCAGACTTAGGGAGGGACAAATAAGAGCTCTCCCTGCAGCCCCAGTGGGCAGTGTGTGTGTGTGTCCCTGGGTGACAATGACCTTCTCCCCAGGTGTGTACAGGGAACCCTCCCTCTCAGCCCAGCTAGGCCCCCTGCTGCTGCCTGGAGACAACCTGACTCTCCAGTGTCACTCAGAGCCTGGCTTTGACAGATTCACTCTGACCAAGGAAAGGGGCCAACAGCCCTCCAGATTCTCCATGGGCAGCACAACCCCAACTTTCCCCTGGGCCCTGTGAACCTCACCCATGGGGGCTGCTACAGGTGCTACAGTGGACACAACCTCTCTTATGTGTGGTCAACCTCCAGTACCCCCCTGGAAATCCTGATTGCAGGTGAGGAACCCTGCCCCTCCCCGCGTCCTGACTGTCTGCTGAGGGCTCAGGCCCAGCATCACCTTAGCGGTGATGGGGTCCTGGTTCAGGTCCTGGAGCAGAGGCAGAGAGGACTGAGTTTTCAGGGAGGAGGGAGAATGGCGATTGAAGGACATGGAGATAAAAGATGCCACTCAGAAGGACTGAGAGAAGCTGAGAGGGGTCACTTTCCTGGGGAGGGACATGGTCACTCAACTCAGTGCCAAGGGTATGGGAGAGGGGTGGCCCTACACATCACAGCCCTCCTCTCCCCAGGAATGTACAGGAAACCCTCACTCTCAGCCCAGCCAGGGCCCTCAGTGCCCTGGGGAGCAAATGTGACCCTGCAGTGTGGATCTGAGGTCAGGGCTGACACCTTCCACCTGCACAGGGAGGGGCCCCTGGATCCTCCTCAGCAGCTTCATCTGCATAACACAGCTGCCCCCTCTCAGGCCAACTTCACCATCAGCCCTGTGACCTCGGGCTACCATGGGAATTACAGGTGCTACAGCTCAAACAGCTCCCCCCCTTCCAGCTGTCACAGCCCAGTGACCCCCTGGAGCTCCTAGTCTCAGGTGAAGGACTCCCACCCCACCCCATTGAGGGAGCAGACTCTGTCCCAGGACAGCTCTGGGCTGGGATGGGAAGGAGGATGAAACAGTGAGGTCATCAATATGGCGAATCCCACCCCATAAAGAGATGGAGAAGATGGGGGATCCCCCACCCTCTCCATGCCTCACTCCACCTGAGGGTCCATCCAGTGCTGGTGTGTGCAGGGAGGAGACTGAAGTGTGTGAAAGGACAATATTTGGGGAACATCTATTGGACTATAGGAGGCATGAAGGCTCAGGCACACCCACAGCCTCCCCTGGTTCCTGTGTCATGCAGCAGCTGGGGTCTGCAGACCTGCCCCCACACGGACAAACTTTATGTTTGTTGGGTAGCAGAGTCCCCTTAGCCTAGAGGAGACACAGACTCCACCAGGCTTCTGCTATTTCTCACTTTATGCTTCAGCATATCAAATAGTTCCAGGAGGCCTTGTTTCCTAAAGTCCTGGAGAAAAAGGTGGAGATTACAAAGGGGCCTCATGTCTCAAGCAGCAGGAAGGTCACTGGGTCCCATGTGATCAGCAGGGAGGAAATGATGAAGGGGAAGATGCCCAGCTCAGGAGGGAAGAATAGAGCAGGAACCACTCCTGCCTTTGTCCCTGGTACTGATTCTAGGCCCCTGAGTAGTTCTGACACCTGTGGAATCAGGCCTACATGGGAGACAGAGTCAAGGGGTCTCTCATTTATATGGGTCAGGAGGAGTGTGGGTACACTTGGAGTCTAAACTGAAGTGGAGTGGGCTCAATCCCCTTCAAGTGAATCCCAGTGACAAAATCTCACCTGTATCTGGGACTTGCTTCTCCCATGTATCAGAGCAGAATCCAATCCAGGATTTGAAAAAGATCAATCAGTTTACAACCTAGGTACCAGTGAATCCCTGTAAGAGAAAGAACATGAATCCACTCTGAGCTTCTCCTGTCTCCATGGGGGACTACTGTCATTACATGGGTGTGGGAGGACGGCAGTGTTTCTGCTCCTTTTCCATGAACATCAGGTGGTCAACTGGGTCAGGTCATCCTCCAAAACACGTCCCATCAGAACTCCTGTCTGTGCCCCCTTACCCCTCCCAGAGTTTCCAGGGATTTTCCTGATTTCATTTGTCAACGTAGCAGAGCCTGTTTTACATCACTACATAGCTGTATTTTCATCCAAGTGTTTATCTAAATATTTTATTCTGTCATGTGTCTTTTCTGCTTGTTTCTTATCAGTCTCACTATCCAGGATACAAATCAATAAATGCTTAGGTCTGGTAAGTGTGGTATCCTTAATCACAGAAAGGTTGCACAGTGTATTGTATATATTCCATCATTTATTTTCTAAAGAAGTGATTGATAGAGAAACAAAAGTGATGTGAAAATATATAATCCTAAGTTGGAGACACAAAGCAGGAGCTGAGGTGGAGGAATGAAAATGTAGAACCAACCCTTTACTCCCCCTTGTTCCTGACATGAAGAAAAAACTAAGGCTCCAGATGTCACCTTGGCATGTTAATTACATGCAGACAAGAGGCCAAAGATGCTCATCTCAAGGGAGGCCATGGGCATGGCTATTGACAGGGACTCACTGGAGATGAGAGAAGAGAGGACTGAGGTATTCCCACATCTCCTCTCCCATGTCCTATGTGTCATTGATTTACAGAAGCAGCTAACACCCTGGGACCATCACACAGTGAGCCAGACTCCCAGAGTGGTAAGTAAGGCCTAAGTCCCAGTTATAGGGCTCAGGGCAGAGGGTTAATCCATTCAATGCAACTGAGGTGCATTGGACAGACATCCATTGATCCTGGGGTGACTTATCATTACTGTGACCTCTGTGACCTCTTTGTCCTCTATGTCTAGGCTCAAACACCCAAGACTACACAGTGGGGAACCTCATCAGATTGGGTGTGTCTGGCTTAATCCTCGTGGTCCTTGGGGTGCTGCTATGTGAAGCTTGGCACAGTCAAAGAAGACCCCACAATGCAGCCAGCAGCTGAACACAGGGGACAGCAAACCCTCAAGTCAGTGAGGCAGAGCCTGGAGAAGAGTCTGGTGAGCCCAAGAAGCTCTGGAGGGAACTGTGGGCACCCTTGGGAAAGAGTCTGCTGAGAATGTGGAGGGTGTGGGCGTGGTTCCCATGCAGGGAGAGTTGGGGCTGCTGCTGCAGAAGCTTCTCCACAGTTAGACTGTGGGCGTCTCACCTCACTGCACTGCTGACCTTCCCTGACTGGCTCCTGTGTTCTCCAACCCCATGACCTGGGACTCAGCCCACATCACAGGTTCAGATTCACCCCTGGGCTTACCCTCCATCTCTGGTCCACTTTCATGTAGGGCATTTTTCCTGTTTGTATTGTCCACATCCACTCATTTTTCGTCTTGTTTGGTCAGATTGGTCACATGCAAAATCATTTTCAAACACCTGAACAAATGGATAATCATCAAAAATAGTTTGGGCAGGGCATTGGCATGGTTCAGTGGGTTTGTGGCATTTGCCTAATTCCTGGGTGTAAATGCTCCTTGAGGGCGGGGAGAGCCACCACCACCCTCTCCCCAGTGCCTGAGTCTTTCTCCTCCTCCAGAAACCTCACTGAGTCCCAGCTGTGCACCCTTCATGGCCAGTGGGTTCCCGTGACCTGCAGGGATTACTTCGCCTGGACCTGCTCAGGGCAGTCTCTGGGGGCTCAAGGAGCCCTGGGGGAAGGCCTGCCCAGAGGGGCCCCAACCCACCCACAAGCCTGGGTGGGCTCGGGATGTCTCTCACCCGAACTCGTAGCCAGTGCATCGACACCCCTGCTGGCCACCAGGATCCGGGCGGAACTTCGAGGTGAACAACGGGATCCGAGGCAGATGCTGCGCTATCCTCCCCTCCCGCCCTCTGGCCCCAGTGCTCCAGTGCTCCTGCACCAGGTCTGGGTCCTAGGCCCGCGCCACTGCCGCCAAGAGCCACCGGGCTTCTTTTCTAGGCTGCCCCAAAGCTCCTTCTAGTCCTCATCCCTCACACTGTACTGCGAACGCACACTGCTGAGTGCCCTGTGCAGGCGACATGCCTGGCTGCGAGTACAAGTTCGCGGGCTGCGACAGGTGCCCGCCACCACCGGATGCGCAGGGGCCAGAAGTGTTTCCCCTTTCCTCCCTGCTGCAAGTGCTTCACCTGCAGCGATTCAGTGTCCAAACTAGCGCGCCACCACTCAGCTTCCCCTGTAACTCCTGCTGCCCGGAGCCCACCCAGCGCCTGGCCCAGCAGCCTGGAGGGAGTCCCAGGAACAGCCCAACTCTCAACTTGAACCCTGGCTGCTCCCAGCGCCCCATGCAGCTCCCCGGAGCTCGCCTGGCCCAGAGCACCAGCAACATGCCTGTTGTCCCGGCCGCCTTCCAGCGATCCCCTGAGGACCCTGAGATGCCTCTGCCCTCTCAAGAGTGCAAGGAAGAGGTCTGAGACTGGACTGTGGTCAGCTGGACCTTGGCAATGGCCGTCAGGCATGGGACCTGGGGGCCATGTCTGTAAAACCATGAGCCATTAATTTAAAGAAAAACAAACATGAAAGAGGAGGGAGAGGGGAGAGGGGAGGGGAAGAGGAGGGGGAGGGGAGAGGGAGGGAGGTTACCAATAACTGCCCAGATACACTGAAAGATGAGGACCAGACCTACAACCTGAGATCCTGCCACAAGAGGAGGCCAGAAGCACGAAGCCAGTCCATCCACACAAGGTCCCAGAAGCCCCAGAACACAGGCAGGACCAACAGAAACCATCTCTCCCCTGAGGGCAGCTGGTCAAGCTTGCAGGAGGTGACTACAATGTCAGATGCAAAAAGAGAACACAGCACTCCAAAGTACGCAAAGAATCACAATGTCTGCCATCACCAACAATCATAATAACATCCCAATAACTGAACTCAAAGGCATGGAGAACAGCAGTGTACTCAATAGATAATACAAAAGAAGCTCAATGAAGTATAAGACAAAAATAGAAATGCAATTTAATAAAGTCAGGAAAACCTTACATGGACCAAATAGCAAATTCAACAAGGAGGAAGAAATCCTAAAATAAATCCCATAACTTCTGGGGCTAAAAAATTAAGTGAATGACATGAACAATGGCACAGAGGGCATCAACCAAAGGGAAGCAAAACAAGAGGCCAATATTCTGGTGGAATATAGATGTAGAATGTCTCAACGAATGCTAGCATGACAAATTCAAGAGCACATGAAAAGTTATATACATCATGATCAAATGGGATTTAACACAGGGCCCTGAATATTGGCAAAAAACATTTCAACATGTGCAAATTAATCCATGTTTTCAGCACAATAATAAATAAATGACATGAAACATATTCTTTGAACAGGTGCAGAGGAGGTGTTGGAGAAAATACACCATTCTTTCATAATAGAATTTTCATAATAAACACTGTTGATGAATTGGGGATGGAATGAAAACAGCTCAGCAAAATAAAGGTCATGTGTGGCAGCCCACAGTTCACATCGGACTCAACACTGAAAAGCTAAGAGTTTCTCTTCTGAGATCAGTGACAGAACAAGGAAGCCCACTCTCCCCACTTCTGTGCAACTCACACTAACCATCCTAGGCAGAGCCGTCAGACCAGGAAAGAATGAAGGGGATCCGAATTGGAAAGAAATAAATAAAAATATCTGCAGGTGATACAATCTTATAAATAAAAAATACTAAAGCCTCCACGAAAAAAAAATGTGGTTAGAACTAATAAAAATAATTCAATAAAGTTGCAGCATACAAAATGACAATACAGGTATCAGTTGCATTTCTACACACAAATCATGAAAGTTAAGAAAAAGAAAGGAAGATAGTGATTGCATTTGCAATAGCATCAATAAGAATAGACTATGACCGAGGAGGTGAAAGATATGGACATTGAAAACTCTAAGACTTCGGTAAGATAAACTGAAGACACAAGTAAATGGAAATATACCCATATTCACAGCTGGGAACCATTCATTAAAATATCTATACTGCCCAGTCTCCAAACTGAATGCAATCCCTACCAAAATGTCACATACTCTTTTCATAAAAATAGAGAAGGAAATGATAAAATGCATACAAAACCACAAAAACTCACAGTAGCTAAGTCAATCTAAAAAAGAAATAAGAAAAAAGCTGAAAGCTTCACACTGTCTGTTATCAAATTATACTACAGAGCTATAGTAATTAAAGGAGCATAGTAATTGCAAAAAAAAAAATACATGCAAACCAATGGAACAGAATTAAAACTCCGGAGATAAACCCATGCATTAATGAAAAATGCCAGAGTAAAATCATTTGGCAAAATCCAACAAAAGTCTGGGATCTTCAGAACTTTAAGGGGACTTCCTCCATCTGATAAAGGGGCAGGTACAAAGCCTACACTGAACATCACAGCTAAGGGGGGACTGAATGCAGGTGGAAAACAGAGGAGGTGGCTGGAGACAAGGACCTGAAGCTCAAGAATGGAGCCTTGTGTGTGGAGGGTCCTAGGTCTTGAGAGGCACTTGTCTTCCTGCATGAAGCCTTCCCCTGTGGCCATCAGAGGGCACATGAGAGTCCCCACAGAGCCTGTCATTTTCACGATGAGACACATCGTAGAACCACCTGTGGAACAGGGGCAATAGTTCACCAAAATGGGGGTCTTTCCCTCTGGAAAAACCAGGTGAGTCCAGGAGAGATTGTGTACCCAATGGCCCAGCAGGAGGTCTTCAAGGCCCTTCAGTTGAGAGTCCTCACACCTGCCTTCCCTGGGGCTCCTTACTGGAGAGACTGCTGTCTCTCAATATGCAAGACTCCAGGTGATAGACATGAGTGGGGACAGCAGGGAACTGGGAGTTTGGACCATCAGTTCCAGCTAAGAGGGTCACAGGTTGGCATGTGGAATGTGGACAAGTCACATTTCCTTTCTTAGGCAGAGTTTCTGCCTCTGTTTAACCAATGAGTTAAGTATTACTCCACGGAGTAGCTGTGAAGCTCATGTGAGACGATGCATGGGTTACAGAATACAGACATGATTACTTTGCAATTATTAACCATTTGCAACTTTTGGGACTGGACCCTCTCAAGACCACTGAGAGCAAGGAGAATTTTCCCCGTTATTGTGGGTCCTTAAAAGGCTAAACTTCCCTGGAACTATACAAAACATAAATGTTTTATGACTCAAGGTCAAGGGGGGACCCTGATAGCACCCATGTCTCAGAGGCAGTGATATCTGCTTGTTGGGGTGGGGAGACTTGGAGCCCTCGGTGAGTGAGACCCGGTCTCCCTCATCTCTAAAATGTTTGATTACTGTTCTCTGGAGCTGGTACTAAATGTCATGCTCACTTATTTCCTTCTGACACCATAGATATGACATTGACCCTCCTCATTCTAGTCCCTAGTAATGTACATCCCTACTTCTGGCCTCACCATCCTGCATTTTGGAAATTTTCTCAATATTGTACTCCACTGTAATAATTGGAACTTCAGCTGGGTTTCATTCTTCATGGGAAAAATGGTTTTTTTAAAGACATATATTTTATATATTTATTTTTAGAGAGGGAGAAGGAAGTGAGAGAGAGGGTGAGAAACATCAGTGTGTTTTTGCTTCTCTTGTGCCCCCTACTGGACCAAAAACCAGGCATGTGTCCTGACTGGAAATCAAACTAGTGACCCTTTGGTTCACAGACCAGCACTCAATCCACTGAACAACAGCAGTCAGGGAGGAAGAATTGTTTTAATGTGTCCATTCAATTGGGTATTTCCTCTCTTAGATTTCTAACTCATATTCTTCTATAAGAGAATTTTTTGATCAATATTTGAATCCTCCTTTTCCTTTTCAGATATTTACACATGATCATCTTAAATTGCTGTCATATTTCCCACTGACTCTCTTTCATTGTGTGAGACAGTCCCCAGTATCAGTAGACAGTGTCCATAGCACTATCTGTCATCATTAGGATTTCTCCACTGTCCACTCTTGTAGGAGTCTCTCCCCTCACACACCTGGTCTCCCACAGATTCTTCAGGGCTGTCCTTGATTCAGGGTGACCAGAGGCTGTGGCCCCTGCCCCATGCAACTCACTCCCTGAGTCTCAGAACCTGCTCAGCATTCTGCCCACTAGGGCTAGTCCAATGGGAGCCTCACATGCACACATGGGACAGACACCCACAGCTGACATACTGGACTCAGTCTGTTTCAGGACACACAGGAGAAACAGCTCACTGCTGACCATGAACTTGGGTGAGTGGGCCAAGACATCCCAGAGTCCACACAAAAACACGGGGCAAGGACCACACTTCCAGCCTTCACCTTCATCCTTATCCCCTTCCTTTGAGGTCCTGGAGTCCCTTTCCTTTTTCTCAGGGGGAGGGAATCATGTCCCTATGACCTGTGGACAGTCCG
Organism: Phyllostomus hastatus; assembly: GCF_019186645.2. Taxonomy (NCBI): domain Eukaryota; kingdom Metazoa; phylum Chordata; class Mammalia; order Chiroptera; family Phyllostomidae; genus Phyllostomus; species Phyllostomus hastatus. Next base: position 171,688 of record NW_025333683.1, read on the forward strand.
CAGCAGGACAGTCACTCAGTTTCAGTCTCTGTTCTCCACTGTGGTTCCCTCTCCATTTGGAGAACTTTCATTTCTCTTTCCCACATGTGTGTGTTCCTACATACTTTAGAGCTGTTGTGAGTAGCTGTGCTTGGTATTCAGAATAGAAAAAGTCTGAAGAGGATGAAACAATCCTGCCCTTGACCCTGGACACCTTGGTCCTCTCATGTTCCAGCCCACTCACATCTTCATCTGGTCTGGAAATGGAAGTTTCTCCCCCATGAACCAGCACCACGGACCCACAGCCCCACTGAGAACTGGGAATTGGGACAAGATGGTTCAGATGAGGAAACTGAGGCAAACACAGGATGTTACCACACAGATCACTCAGGCATTTGGTGATGGGTATTCCAATAAATATTTATTAAGAGTAAAAATCAGAGCCTAGTCCAAATTAATGTCCCCTGAAGCTTGAAGGGAGGACCACAGCATCAGGAGGAAGCTTGAACCAGGAAACAAGGGGCACTGGGGGGACAGGGATCATTCAGAGGCTTGTCCCCAGGAAGGTGGGTGGATGATGTTGCTAAGAAAACATGAGAAGTCAGTGAAGGTGGTTGGGATAGAAAGAAAACCACACTTTGGGCCAGGGAAAGGGGCATGTGTCCTTCCCTCACTTCCCTGTGTCTGTCCTTTGTGCTCATTGTCACACTGACACTCACCTGAACTGCACAGTGAGGAGAACACTGTGTCTCTGCTGAGCTGAGCTCTGCAGGCACAAGGACCCCCATCTTCCTGCAGCATCTGCAGGGCCTGGGTGCTTGCTGTCCATGGGGAGGACCCACAGAGAGGGGCTGATTGTTGGGCAGAGAAGGAATGGGATCCCATGGGAGAGTTTCTGACCTAGAAGGTCAGGCCCTGGGTCACCTCACCTTCAAGAGGTGTCTCAGTAGGCTCCAGGTTTAATTCTTCTTGCATCAAGAGAATGAGAGCCAGGCTCCTGGGGAGACACTCTACCCTTCTTTAGGGTCTGGCGATGTAACAACCTCATGATAGGGACGGACAGCCTCCCACTGGCCACACCCTGTGAGTCTGTCTACACTGAACACACCCTGGTCTCTTCCTTCTGCACAGCTGGGTTCAGAGTGGAGACACCATGCACCCCAGCCTCACAGCCCTGCTCTGCCTTGGTGAGATGTGAGGGGGGATGAGAAGCCCTGCTCTGTCAGGACCCTAGGACTTAGGAGGCTCCCAGGGACCAGGGTTCTGCTCAGGATTCAGGGCAAATCTCTCACAGGGACTCTCTTGCAGGGCTGAGCGTGGGCCTGATGACCCCATTGCAGGCAGGTTAGTCTGTCCCCAGGGGTCCCAGGACCACCTCCACATAAATGACAAGGTGTTTCCCCATCAGGCATCTGGGGATGGAGAACAGAAGTTCTGGGTTAATGGATGGGGGACGTCTGGGAAGGCTGGGACTGAGTTCTGGGCACTGGGGTGGAAATATATTGTGACCTTCTAATGCCTTCCAGGGACCCTCCCCAAACCCACCCTCTGGGCTGAGCCAGGCCCTGTGGCCCTGTTGCAGAGCTCTGTGACTATCTGGTGTCAGGGAACCCTGCAGGCTCATGAGTTCCATCTGGATATAGAGCAAAGCCCGCAGCCCTGGGGCAGACAGAAGCCACTACAACCAGGGGACAAGGTCAAGTTCTCCATCACACACATGACAGAGTTTGATGCAGGGAAATTATCACTGCTCCTATCTCAGCCCCACTGGCTGATCAGAGCACAGTGACCCACCGGAGCTGGTGGTGACAGGTAAGAGAACACTCAGGGGTTTCAGCCTTATGATCCATCCTCAGGGAGGGGGATGCTCTAGGGTGTCTCCCCCTCACAGTCCAGCCCTGGGGAACACGAGGGAGGTGTGAGCCCCATTTAACATGCTGCCTCCTTCTCTCCTAGGATCCTACAGCAAACCCATCCTCTCAGCCCTGCTCAGCCCTGTTGACCTCAGGAGGGAACGTGACCCTCAAGTGTGGCTCTGGACTGGGATTTGACAGGTTCATTCTGACTAAGGAAGGAGAAAACAGGTTCTCCTGGGCTCTGGACTCACAGCGACATCCCAGTGGGCAGGTCCAGGCCCTGTTCTCTGTGGGCCCCATGATACCCAGTCACAGGTGGACATTCAGGTGCTATGGCTGTTACAGAAACAGACCTCAGGTGTGTTCACAGCCCAGTGATGCCCTGGAGCTCCTAGTCTCAGGTGAGGAAGTCCTATCTTGGTCTCAATCATGGATAGAGGCACCAGACAGGTGACTGGGGTCTTTGCAGTGAAGGGAACCCCATATGAGAGGTGGGGTGAGGGGAGCACAGGGGCTTCTGGGTCAGAGACACAGAGAGAGAGAGACAATGGGGCCTGGGGCCAGGCCAGGAGGAGGGTTCATAGGAGGAGCAGCCCTGTCACTCCTGTCTGGTCCCTGCAGGTGGCTCAGAGAAGCCCTCCCTCCTGACCCAGCAGGGACCCATTGTGGCCTCTGGACAGAGCCTGACTCTCCAGTGTCTCTCTGACCTCGGCTATGACAGATTCGTTCTGTCCAAGGAGGGGGAACAGGATATCCCATGGAGCACTGTCCTGGATCCACAGGCTGGTCCCTCTCAGGCCAACTTCCTTCTGGGCACTGTAAGCAGATTCCATGGAGGCCAATACAGGTCCTATAGTGGACACAGCCCGTCCTCTGAGTGGTTGGCCCTCAGTGACCCCCTGGACATCCTGGTGGCAGGTGAGGAGCCAGCAAGTTCATTCAGGGACCCAAAGTCTGCTCAGGCCCTGCTGGTGGTCTCAGGTGGTGATGGCCAGGACAAGGGGTGAGGAGTACCCAGGGAGGGAAGGAGACACAGAGACAGGGGACAGGAGGGAAAGGGGAGATGCAGATAAAACAAAGACAGACAGAGAGGAGGGTCCTCCAAAAGGGTCCTAGTGACTCTTAGGACAGTACTAAGTGGCAGCAGCCCCTCACTTGCTCCCCTCTCTCTAGGATGGCTCCCTGACAGACCCTTCCTCTCAATGCAGCCAGGACCATGGTGGCCACAGGAGAGAACATGACCCTGATGTGTCAGTCACAGAGCCTGAGGGACACTTTCCTTCTGACCAAGGAGGGGGCAGCTGATCCCCCGCCCCCGTGTTTCAGATCACAGTCCCGAGCTCAGCAGCACCAGGCAGAGTTCTCCCTTGGTCCTGTGACCTCAGCCCATGGGGGGACCTACAGGTGCTACAGCACCTCTGCCTACCTGCTCTCACATCCCAGTGAGCCCCTGGATCTCCTGATCTCAGGTGAGGCCCCTGACACTGTCCTTTCTGGACTCCCACTGGGCCCTATCCCTTGGAGATTCAGGGATAGAAATAAATGGAGTGCAGGAGTCTTCACAGAGAAGGTCTAGCCCCTGAGAGGTGGAAACAGACAGGGCCTTCCACCCCTGAGCCCCCTGTTCTGAATCTCAGCAGACAGAAAGAACAGGGAGGGTGGAGTGAGATGTGTGGGAAGTGAGGAGAAAGGTGGTTAGACTGAGCAGAGAGGACAGATCCCCTCCCCCACTCACCTCCTATATCTTCATCTCAGAATCTGAGCCACTGGGGTTCAGGCCCCCAATGGACCCTCTCCCAAAGAAAGCCCCTTCCCCTTCCCTGAGTGTCCAGTTCTGTAGGCCCCTGAGCTCAACTGGATCCTTCAGCACTCAGTGCTTACCTGAGAGTGAGGAAGGGCTGTGTCAGGCTCAGGAAGAGTTGGGGGCTCCCACCCACACTGAGGGTCTCCTGTCTGCTCTGTCGTTCTGTGGGCCCTTGTCTGTTCTTTTTGTTTTCTGAGAACTTTTGGGCAGTGTGTCAGTATCCAGAGTAACAGTGTAATTTATATTATATGGAGTCAACCTTAAAATGTATATAATGCTATTCCTATTTTCATAGGGAAGTCTGAATTCAGACATTTGCTGCAGAGAATCACATCTTGTTACTATTAAGTCTTTGTGTTACACGTATTTTAAATGAGGTTTTAGTGAACTTTAGAAGAACCTTGATAGATATTTGTAAAACTGAGTAAATTTATAACCAACTTTCAGAACTGCACATCTAATAATGTAATTTGTGTGTAAGGTCTTTGATTCCTTCTTACAGTCTAAATAGTAGTAAGTACCCATAGGAAAGCTATTGATTTGGGCATATTTATTTCCTGACCAGTACAGCTTCCTAAAATCCTCTCCCTTTGGACTGTTTTTCAAATGATCTCACTGATACACTGAGAAAATTATAATAACCACAAGTCAAAGGTCATTTCACATATTGCACACTGTATACCTATTTTTCTCACTCCAGATTCCTCATAATAAAAAGACCAAGTAAAACATGCCACAGCTTTACCTGTGAAAAAGAGTTTTATTCATAGCCCAAATTATTTCAAGGCAAACTCATTAAGATGTCTGCATTTTATATCAAATACATTATTGACTTTTATGTTTCAATGTGTTTTTCTGTTTCATTAGAGTGTTATTAGGGATTTTTTTAAACTGACATATACTGATCTCCTAAAAATGATCTTTTCTGTCTGATTTATAACCACTTGAGTCACAATTATAGAAGTTTCTTATTTTTAACCACTTGGATATTAGTGCAAATGAATAACATTTATTGTCCATGTGCATTTTCTGAATTGTATGAGCTGATATTTGGAATTTTTGTGTACATCTTTGGAATTAGGACAAGACAATAATTTTGTTACATCTTGTATTCTATATCAAGTGGGGAAGCAGATTCCCATAATTTCCTACTTTTGGAGCTCACAAAATAGTACAACTTGGGGCAACTTTTCTGTTCCTTAAAGTTTGAAAACCACAACTGCAGGCTTCCTTGGTTAGCAGCATTGACAAGCAATGAGTGGAGATTGTGTTTTGGGGTAAAAAATCACATGATTAGCTGAACATCCAAGAAATCTTGCCACACTTCCTAGAGTTTGTCCAAAAGGAGAAGATGGTGCCTGCCCCTTCTGGGTCCTGACCTGACCTCTGACTCCATGTTCCATGGCCCCGAGTCCCAGCTCCCCTTCTCCTCTTCCCCCTCCCTACATTCCACAGAGGAGACTTCATTCCCCATGGAAGACCAGACTAGACCCTACAAGGGACCTGCCTCCTTATCACCTGTTCATTTCATGTCCCTCAGTCCTCACACACACAACAATAATTATCGGTACCACACAAATGTATGTAGATACAGATGATGATATATAAGTTAGTATTTATGTAAGTGTGGATATATGTGTAACTATATATACAGATTCATTTTATATGACATTTTATAATACATTCTATAAAATGTACACAGAGAGGGTGAGGGAAAAGTAGGACTAAAGCTGTTCGTACAAAAAATAATACAACAATTAATACTAAAAACACAATAAATAACTCTGTATTTCATGAATTCACAACTGTAAACCTACTCTTCTCTCACCCCATATTTACTCTAAAAGAGATATTAAATTTATGTGTCTACATTACATCTACAAGTTTTCATCCATATGCCCATATATCTAACCTGGTAATTATATCTCCTGTGGTAGTTTTGTCATCATATAAAATGAACTAATGAAACAATAAACACTGAAAATGTCCACTTGATGATTAAACAGCAGACCCCAGAGTGGGGTGAAGGAGACGCTGCCCCAGACTTTTCACCCCTTTGTGCACCTGCCACTCAGGAGCCCCCAACACCACCCCTCCTCCATAGACCTGGGCCCCCACATGTGGAAAATGCAAGATCTCTCAGCTCTAGGGTAAGTAAGCTTCTGGGTCTTCAGTCTCAGATTGAACACAGAACTCACAGCAGCTCTACATTGTTCCTGAACTGAGACCATGGTTTCCCTAATCCTGAGTTCTTGGGCAGAGCTCACTGTTGTCATGCTGCCACAGAGCCAGACCTGGAGTCAGACGTCCCAGCGATGCTGACGTCCATGGGAAGTGGGACAGTGGGGGAGATATTAGAGTCCTGGGGGTTTGGGGATGCCTGACCATGGTGACCTTTGTCTCCCCATTTTGCAGGCTCCCGAACCATAGTGGAGAACCTGATCCGCATGGGTGTGGCTGGTCCTGGTGGTCCTCTGGGTGCTGCTGCTTCAGGCTCAAGACAGCCAGAGGAGGACCCATGTTGCAGCCAGAATGTGAACACAGAGGGGACAGGGCGCCGTTCAGAGAGGGAAGAGCCATGGAGTCCATCTGATGACCCAGGAGGTGCTGAAGAACAGTCTGACCACAGTTGGGGAACCTGCTGATTTGTCCAGGAGAGGAGACAGGGCAGACGAGGTTTGGAAATAGGAAACATGAGCCATGTTCCTGTGGAGACGCCTCCTCCATTCCACTGTGGGGCTGTCCCTCCTCATCCTCATTGACTCCCCTTGACTGTCCTTCTGTTCTTACTACTGTGACCTGAGGGGCTGCCCCACATGGCTGGTTTGGGTTCGTATCTACATACCCGTTCATGCAGGATGCCACTCATATAAACAAAATCTTGTGTCTTCTTGACCCAGGAGGGTTTTTTAAGCCATAAAATGAAAGTACCAACACCTTCCCCCAGATGGGTAAATATCAACATCCTGCAGCTAAGTGACAGAAGCCAGAGAGAAAAGATCACGTTTTCTGTGACTGTGTTTGTATGAAGCATCTAGGAGGAGGAAACCCACAGAGACAGAAGTCAGGTGGGCTTGTCTGGGGCTGACGAGGAGGAGAGATGGAAGACTGACAGCTTCATTTAATTTGGGTGTGGGGTTACACAAATTTGTTACTAAAACTAGATAAAATCTGTGGTACAGACATTGTGTATTTACTACATTCCAATGAAATATATAGTTTGAAATGCTCAATACTATGTTACAAAAACTTACTAAAAAGATATGTAAGTAAGTCGCCATGGTTCCCTGTGGGTCCTTTTTGCCTTACAAGTGGCCTCATATCCCCAGGCAATCTCATGAAACATGGGACTCCCACTCATTCTGAGATGCCCTCAGTGCCCAGTGCTCAGCCCCTGGTGGGATTCCCACCCTCACTCCTGAGTGTGGTGAGTCCAGGATCCAGAATGATCAGCCTCCTTCCTGTCTCTCCTCAGTCTGGGCTCACCTGCCATTTAATCAAGGATGCCTTGTAGCTTCTGATGTCCCCTGAAGGCTTGGGGGATACATGTGTGGCTTCTGAGTAGCCCTTCCTCCCAAACTTTCTCATGCCCTCCTCTTAATCAAGCCCAGAAATGACACAGATGGAGCCTTTTCATGTCTCAGGCTCTGCGGATCCTCACAACACCCATGAAAGCTGAGCTTCCACCTTTGTCTGCAGTGAGGGAAGAGGGAAAAGGGAAAGGGGAAGGGACTGGCTCAGAACAGACTGTCAATAATGTTTCCCCTTGTCTTAGATTAAAACCTGTGAATTGTCTGCAACTACTGCTTCTGTCCAGCACATGGATATCAAATGACCAGTGTCAGATGCAGGGTTGCCCCTCACAGAGCAGGGCAGTGAGGAGGCAGATATGCTTAGGGGCCTGGATGGGAGAGATGGAGAGAAGCTCCCCTGCTCACAGAGATGAAGAAGTCAGAGAGAGGAAGTGAGAGGAAGAAAGAAAATTACACACTTGGCCAGGAAGGTGTTTGACTCTCACTGTGGGTCACGTGACAGTACTATAATCCTCTCCCCATGCTTCCTGCCCCACACTGGGATGGTCAACCCAGGGAAAGCCCCATAAGCTGTCCAGGCCATCCGAGCAGAGTACAGACAAACCCTCAGCTCTTCCCTCTCTTTCCCCCACACAATGAACACGCCCACAGCTCTCTTTCTGCAATCCAACCCCCCTCCACAGTCACACTCAGGTGATGACCTAGGACATCATGGGCATGTGACCCCATCAGCCTCCTCTCTGGTCTCCTGTGTACCCTCACTGCCAGCTGAGGAATTTACTCCCATGCACCTGAACTTACCTGTCATGGACCCTCCCTGAACAAAGCCCTTCCACAGGTCTCCACCTCATTCCAGCACATTCAAAGACCCCCACCTGAACTTCCATGTTGTTGGGGATCAGGCTGAGCTAAACTCTCCATCCCAAACAGAGACAACTGGTCCCTACAAAGCAGACCCTTCCCAGTGCCCACCTCCCCTCCCCAGACTCACACACTTGGGTCATGGCCACACTAGGCTTGTCATGGGCTCCCTCTGAGCCCATCGGAACAGAGCACACTCTCTGCACACCTCCTAGACTGAGACAATGACAAAGAAATGTTCCTGCCCCTTTTCACTCAACTTCAAATGTATTTGTGTTACAGGAGTTATGTTGGGTTTCATGAGAGATTTTCATAAACCACACAGAGTACTGATCAGCTCATCACCTCTGTGTTAGTTTAGGGCTGGAGTTTTATCACAGTTCATTATCCCTTCTTCACTCCCACAGTTTTTTTTTCCCCAGAGAATGTCATTTTCTCAAAGCAGCAACCTCCTCAGACATTCCCAGCTGAGGCCCAGCTGAGCGGTTTACTCCCAGAGCCTCTTGATGTGATTTTGAGTTCAATGCACATAAAATAAAACTTATCTTTTTAATGTGTACAATCCAATTTAAAATATGAGTTTTTTATTTTAATTCATCCTTCATTTGGTCCACTTACCACAAGGACAAGATACAGGTTTTATTTTTACATACATACACCCTGTCACTTAGCTGGTCTTCCTCATCTCTGTAAAATGTTCGATTATTGTTATCTGGAGCTGTTACTAAACACCATGCTCTCTTCTTTCCTTCTGAGACTATAGATATGACATTGGCCCTTCTTATTCTAGTCCCCAGTAACTTAAATCCCAACTTCTGGTCTCCCCATGGTGCATTTTGGAAATTTTCTAAATATGGTACTCCACTGTCATGATTGGAACTTCAGCTGTGTCTCATCATTCATGGGAAAAATTGTTTTTATTTAAAAAAATATTTTTATTTAGTTATTTTTAGACAGAGGGTAAGGGAGTGAAAAAGATAGAAACAGAAACATCAATGTGTGGTTGCCTCTCATGCACCCCCTACAGGGGACCTGGCCCACAACCCAGGCATGGTCCTCACTGGAAATCTACCCAGTGACCCTTTGGTTCAGAGGCCAGCACTCTATCTACTGAGCCAAACCATACAGGGAGGAAGAATTGTTTTAATGTGTCTATTCAATTGGGTATTTCCCCTCTCAGATTTCTAACTCAAAGATTTCCAACCAACATCGAGGTGTAGGTAGACACACTGTGCTTCCTCACACAACCAAAAGAAGTACAACAACAAATTTAAAAACAAAACACAACCAGAACGGACAGAAAATTGTATTGAATGGAAGTCCGACAACCAAGGAGGTAAAGAAGAAACATTCATCGAAACCTGTGAGAGGGGCCAAGAGGGGCAGCCAGGTGGAGAGGACTCACAGCAACGTGGTGACTGGAAGAGAGGGCAAGACAGTGGCTTGCAGACTGGGAAGTCCCACATTCATAGGCGGATAAACTGAGGAGAACAACTGGGGAGTGAGAGAGACCACACAACCCAGTGTCCCAGCGCAGGGAAATAAAGAAACACCTGTAGGGGTTGAGGCTCCAGCGGGAGAAATTCCCAGCCTCAAAGGAGAGTTGATTGGACAAACCCACGGGTTTCTAGAATGTACACAAACCCACCCACCCAGGAATCAACACCAGAAGGGCCCAATTTGATTGTGGGTAGCTAGGAGAGTGACTGAAAACCAGCAGAGAGCAGAGTAAGCAGCACTATTACTTCTCAGACCCCTTCCTCACACACAGCATCACAACACATCCACATGGGTTGTCCTGCCCTAGTGAATACCTATGACTCTGCCCTTTACTACAGAACAGGTGCACTGAGACAAAAACAAAAATGGCCCAAATGAAAAAACAGTTCAAACCTCCAGGAAAAATACAACTAAACAATGAAAAGATAGCCAATCTATCAGATGCACAGTTCAAAACACAGGTTATCAGGATGCTCTAGGAACTCATTGAGTACTTCAACAGCATGAAAGAGACCCAGGCAGCACTGAAGGTTGCATTATGCTAAGTAAAGAAAACTCTACAGGAAACCAATGGTGATGGGAAGGAAACCAGGACTCAAATCAATGGTTTGGAGGAGAAGAAAGAAAAAAAACACTCAACCAGAAAAGAATGAAAAAAACAAGAATTCAAAAAAACAATGAGGAGAGGCTGAGGATCTTCCAGCACATCTTTAAATGTGCTTCCCAGAGAATGTCATCTTCTTTTTTTTATTTTATTTTAATCATTGTTCAAATACAGATTTCTCCTTTTTACTCCCAGTCCAGCCCCACCTCCCACCCCTCCCCACTTTCCTCCCATTACCACCCTCCCCCTAGTTTTTGACCATGTGTCCTTTAAGTTTGTTCCCGTGAACCCTTCCCAATGTCCCCTGAAATTCCCTCTACTCTCCCCTGTGGTCACTGTCAGGCTGTCCTCTATTTCAGTGTCTTTGGTTATATTTTGCTTGCTTCTTTGTTTTGTTGTTTAGGTTCCTGTTAAAGGTGAGATCATATGGTATTTGTCTTTCACTGCCTGGCTTGTTTCACTTAGCATAATGTTTTCCAGCTCCATCCACGCTGTTGCAAAGGGTAGGAGCTCCTTCTTTCTTTCTGCTGCATAGAATTCCATTGTGTAAATGTACCATAGTTTTTTGTTGTTTTTTAAACTATTTTTTAAAGATTTTTTTTATTTATTCACTTGAGAGAGAGAGAGAGAGAGAGAGAGAGAGAGAGAGAGAGAGAGAAACAGAGGAACATCAATGCGCGGTTGCTGGGGGTTATGGCCTGCAACCCAAGCATGTACCCTGGCTGGGAATCGAACCTGCGACACTTTGGTTTGCAGCCCACGCTCAGTCCACTGAGCTACGCCAGCCAGGGCTATCTACCATAGTTTTTTGATCCATTCATTTACTGATAGGCATCATGGTTGCTTCCAGCATCTAGCTATTGTAAATTGTACTGCTATGAACATTGGGGTACATAGGTTCTTTTGGATTGGTGTTTTAGTGTTCTTAGGATAGAGTCCCAGCAGTGGAATCTCAGGGTCAAATGGCAGATCCATTTTTACTTTTCTGAGGAAGTTCCATACTGCTTTCCATAGTGGTTGTACCAGTCTGCAGTCCCACCAACAGTGCACTAGGGACCCCTTTTCTCCACAACCTCTCCAACACTTGTTGTTTGTTGCTTTGTTTATGATGGCCATTCTGACTGGTGTGAAGTGGTATCTCATTGTGGTTTTAATTTGCATCTCTCTGATAGCTAGTGATATTGAACATCGTTTCATGTGTCTTTGGATTTTCTGTATGTCCTCCCTGGAGAAGTGTCTGTTCAAGTCCTTTGCCCACTTTTTAATTGGATCCTTGTCTTTTTAGAGTGCAGTTGTGTAAGTTATTTATATATTTTGGAGATTAAACCCTTGTCTGATATATCATTGGCAAATATGTTTTCCCATACAGTTGGTTCCCTTTTAATTTTGATACTGTTTTCTTTAGCTGTGCAGAAGCTTTTAATTTTAATGAGGTCCCATTTATTTATTCTTTCCTTTATGTCCCTTGCTCTAGGGGATAAGTCAGTAAAAAAATTTCTTCGTGAAATATCTGAGATTTTCCTACCTACGTTCTCATCTAGGACTTTCATGATGTCATGTTTTATATTTAAGTCTTTTATCCACCTTGAATTTATTTTTGTATATGGTGTAAGTTGGTGTTTGAGTTTCATTTTTTTTGCACATGGCTGTCCAGTTCTCCCAACACCATTTGTTGAAGAGGCTATTTTTACTCTATTTTATGTTGCTTCCTCCTTTGTCAAATATTAATTGACCATAGAGACTTGGGTTTATTTCTGGGCTCTCTGTTCTGTTCCATTGGTCTATGTGCCTATTTTTATGCCAGTACCAGGCTGTTTTGATTACAGTGGCCTTGTAGTATAGTTTAGTGTCGGGTATTGTGATCCCTCCTACTTTACTCTTCTTTCTCAAAATTGCAGCAGCTATTTGGGGGTGTTTATGATTCCATACAAATTTTTGAAGTGTTTGTTCCATGTCTGTGAAATATGCCATTGGTACTTTCATAGGAATTGCATTGAATGTGTAAATTGCTTTGGGTAGTATGGACATCTTGATGATATTAATTCCTGCAATCCATGAGCATGGTATATGTTTCCATTTGTTTGTGTCTTCCTTGATTTCTTTCCTGAGTTTTATGTAGTTTTCTGAATACAGGTCTTTTACCTCTTTGGTTAGGTTTATTCCTAGATATTTTATTTTTCTTTTTGATATTTCAAATGGGATTTTTTCTTTGATCTCTGCTCCTGCTGTTTCATTGTTGGTGTACAGAAATGCCTTTGATTTCTGGATATTGACTTTGTATCCCGCTGTTTTGCCAAATTCATTTATTAGGTCAAGCAGTTTTTTTGTGGAGTCCATAGGATTTTCTATGTATACTATTATGTCATCTGCAAACAGTGACAGTTTTGTTTCCTCCTTTTCGATTTGGATGCCTTTTATTTCTTTTTCTTGTCTGATCGCTGTGGCTAAAACTTCCAGTACTATATTGAATAGAAGTGGTGAAAATGGACAGCCTTGTCTTGTTCCTGATCTTAGTGGAAAAGATTTTAATTTTTGCCCATTGAGAATGATGTTGGCTGTAGGTCTCTCATATATGGCCTTTATTATGTTGAGAGATGCTCCCTCTATTCCCACTTTGCTGAGTGTTTTTATCATGAATGGGTGCTGTACCTTATCAAATGCTTTTTCTGCATCAATTGATATGATCATGTGGTCTTTGTCTTTGCTTTTGTTTATGTAATGAATTACATTTACTGATTTGCAAATATTGAACCATCCTTGCATCCCTGGAATGAATCCCACTTGGTCATGGTGTATGATCTTTTTAATGTATTGTTGGATGCCGTTTGCCAGTATTTTGTTGAGCATTTTAGCGTCAATGTTCACCAGTGATATTGGCCTGAAGTTTTCTTTCTTTGTTGTGTCTTTATCTGGTTTTGGAATTAGGATGATGTTGGCCTCATAAAAAGAGTTTGGGAGACTCCCATGTTTTTGGATTTTTTGGAATAGTCTGTGAAGGATAGGGGTTAGCTCTTCCTTAAATGTTTTGTAGAATTCTCCTGTGAAACCATCTGGTCCAGGGCTTTTGTGTGTTGGGAGTTTTTAATTACTTCTTCAATTTCTTTTGTTATTGGTCTGTTCAGGCTTTCTGCTTCTTTTTCATTGAGTTTTGGAAGATTGTATTTTTCTAGAAATTTGTCCATTTCACCTAGGTTTTCAAATTTCTTGGCATACAGTTCTTCATAGTAATTTCTTACAATCCTTTGTATTTCTGTGGTATCTGTTGTAATCTCTCCTCTTTCATTTCTGATTGTGTTTATTTGGGTCTTCTCTTTTTTTTCTTGATGAGTCTGCTTAAAGGCTTGTCGATTTTGTTTATCTTTTCAAAGAACCAGCTCTTGGATTCATTGATCCTTAGAATTGTGTTTTAGTCTCTATGTCATTTAATTCTGCTCTGATCTTGGTTATTTCCTTCCTTCTACTTGCTCTGGGCTGTCTTTGTTGTTGTTCCTCAAGTTCTTGTAGACGTAGGGTTCGGTTGTTTGTTTGGAATGTTTCTAACTTTTTTAGGTGGGCCTGTATCGCTATGAACTTCCCTCTCAGGACTGCCTTGGCTGTGTCCCATAAGTTTTGGGTTGTTGTGAGTTCGTTTTCATTTGTTTCCAGAAACCTTTTGATTTCTTCCCTAATATCCTTCTTGACCCATTCATTGTTTAATAGTATGCTACTTAATCTCCATGATTTTGAGTGTTCTGGGTTTTTTTCCTTGGGGTTGGCTTCTAGCTTCAGTCCCTTGTGATCTGAGAAAATCCTTGGCATGATTTCAATTTTCTTGAAATTCTTGAGGCTTGTGTTGTGTCCTATCATGTTGTCTATCTTTGAAAATGTTCCGTGTACATTTGAAAAGAATGTATATTTAGCTTCTTTTGGATGGAGGTCTCTGTATATATCAGTAAAGTCCATTTCATCAAGGGTATTGTTCAATTCCACAATATCTTTGTTGATATTTTGTTTGGAAGATCTGTCCATTTTTGATAGTGGGGTGTTAAAATCTCCCACTATAATTGTGCTGCTTCATATCTTTCTTGAAGTCCTCTAAGATTTTCTTTATGTATTTGGGTGTCTCTATTTTGGGTACATATATATTTACAATATTTATATCTTCTTGGTGGATTCTTCCCTTGAGTATTATGAAGTGACCTTCTGGGTCTCTCTTTATGGACCTTTTTTGGAAGTCTATTTTGTCTGATATGAGTATTGCTACCCCAGCTTTTTTTTTCCTGTCCATTTGCTTGGAAGATTTGTTTCCAGCCCCTCACTTTCAGCCTGTGTAGGTCTTTTATCCTGAGGTGGGTCTCTTGAAGACAGCATATATGTGGGTCCTTTTTTCTTATCCATTCAGCTATTTTATGTTTTTTGATTGGAGCATTTAATCCATATACGTTGAAGGTTATTATTGATAGGTACTTATTCATTGTCTTTTACGTACGTGTGTTCCTTTCTCTCTCTATTTTTCTTCTGTTCTTTAGAGCAGTCCCTTTAGAATCCCTTGCAGAGCTGGTTTGGTGGAGGTGTATTCTTTTAGACTTCTTTTGTCTGGGAAGCTTCTTATTTGGCCCTCTATCTTGATTGAGAGCCTTGCTGGATAAAATAGCCTTGGTTGGAGACCTCTGGTTCTCATTACCTGGAGTATTTCTTGCCATTCTCTTCTGGCTTGAAGTGTTTCCATTGAGAAGTCAGCTCTAGCCTTATTGGGGTTCCCTTGTATGTTACTTCATTTTTCTCCTTTGCTGCCTTTAAGATTCTCTCTTTGTCTTGAAATTTTGCCATTTTAATTATGATGTGTCTTGAGGTGGGCCTCTTTGGGTTCCTCTTGATTGGGACTCTCTGTGTTTCCTGGATTTGTGTGACCTTTTCTCTCGTCAAATTAGGGAAGTTCTCCTTCATTACTTTTTCGACTAGGTTTTCAATCCCTTGTTCTTCTTCTTCTTCTCCTTCTGGTATCCCTATTATACGGAGATTATTACGTTTCATATTGTCTTGCATTTCTCTTAATCCCTCTTCATTCTTTCTGAGCCTCTTTTCCTTTTCTTGCTTCTACTGGATGTTGTTTTCTACTTTGTCCTCTAGCTCGCTAATCTGATCTTCTGCTTCATCAGTCCTGCTTTTCATTCCTTCTACTGTGTTCTTCAGTTCAGAAATTGTATTCTTCATTTCCTCTTGGCCTTTGTTGTGAGTTTCTATTTCCTTTTTCATGTTTATATAGTTTGCAGTGATATTGATGTAGTTTCTCTCTAATATCTGATAGCTCATAGTGAGTTCATTGAACTTCCTGATAATATTGTTTTGAACTCACTATCTGATAGTTAAGTTGCCTCTATTTTGCTTAGCATTGTTCCCGAGGGTTCCTCATTTCCCTTCAATTGGGGGTTGTTTCTTTGTTTTCTCATTGTTCGTGGGTTTCTTCTTGTTAGCCTCTGTTTCTTAAATTGATCTGTTTTGGTTCCCTGCAATTATGGTGTGAACTTTTGTGGTAGAATACTTGTGGGATTCAGTGGTGCAACCTCCTTTGGGTATCCTGGTGTTCACAGCTTCCCCCTACTCTTTTTTTGTGATCAGTTGGAGGAGTAAGGCGAAATGGTTTAAGACGGCAAGACAGCGTACTATGATCTTTACATTAACAGCCAGTAGAGATGAGATGGGTTATCCTTTGGCTCCTTATAGTGTTAACCGTGGTCCTCCACCCCACTATCCACATTTTAGAAAGGATAGAAAGAGGGTAAGATTCTTACTGGGGACGAGAGGATTGATAGTTGGATCTAGAAAGCTGTGATGCTGTGGGAGGTCAGATTCTAAGGTAGGGTTGGATTAAAGATTAGTATATAGGAGTAGTGTGTAAAAGAATAGAGAGAACCCCCACAATAGTATAGTTCAGGAAATTGCAAAGTGGGCTGAGATCAGGTAGGGGTATTGAGTAGTATTTGCAATTGTATGGACTAGGTCTTATTAACAGTAATAGTAAAGTGACAGTCTTGTGGCAGAATCGATGAGATCTAGATAACAAGAATAAAGAGTATAGAACCTTGAGAGGTGTATTAATGGAACACAAATGAAGGATAGTAAATTTTCAACACACTGTGACTGAGATACCAGGGGGAACCTATCAAATGACAGTATAACCAACCAAGCAAAGAAGATTATATAAAAAGAAAAAGAATACCAAAATATTATTAAAATAAAAAATGTCAGAAAGGTGAGAAAAATAATACAAATTTATAGTAACTTGCAAGATAAAAAAAGGAAAGAAAAGCAGAAGATGGAGTGCAGGAGAGATAAATTTGGATTGGAAAGAATATTATTAGGATGAATGGAAGAGAAACATAAGGGATTGTGAGATTAAAAATAGTAAGAATTGAAAAATAAAATGTCACTTAAAACACAAGATAAAATCAATCATCCAAAACAGCCACAAAAAACAAACCAAACCAAATTAAAAAAAAAAAAAACCTCTTGTTGGTTTCTAACTGGCCAGACCAGTTTATCTGATCTTGCTGGCTTCATCTGGCTGAAGGCCCTTTGAAATGCTTCTCTCTCTTCCCACCCAGATCTCAGCAAGTCTCTCAGGAACCCTGGGCACCCCTGAGCACACTCGCTCTCCGGAGCTCACTGCCACGTTCTTCCGGGCTTCCTGCAGGGTTCCAGCTCTATGATCTCAGGAGGCACCCGTGACATTTTGGGATTCACTGAGCCCTCCCTGGGAGTCATAAAAGGGTGCTCCCCTCCACCGAACTTTTGAGATTCGGGCTATAGGAAGGCACTAAGCACCCATCCCTTCTGGGATCACAGCACACAAGTCAAGATTCCCGATGGGGTGTGCACTTCCCCAGATCAGAACTGCTGGCTCCTGAGACCTGAAAACGCCCGAGCCCTTCCCGGCTCTGGGTTTTCCACCGATCCGCACTCCCACCAGGCTAGGGGTGCAGGTGCTCTTCCAGGCTGCCCCTGGTCATGCCGACTGGGGGCTCTCACTTCTCCCAGGTCTCTGGGTGGGTGTTCATAGTCCCTGGGCAATTCCCTCCCAGTCCAACTGGCCAATCTGTGCCTTCAAGCAACAAGCTCTCCCCTGGAGTTGCTCAACCCCTGTATCCAGGGGAGGGAGCAGCGACTCCCCTCTCCCAGGAGCCCTGAGGCAGACCCGGGAGCACCGGGCCTGGGGACTGCACACCCCTAGTCCCCGCGCTGATCCCTAGGTCCCTTTTGTCCTGAAGCAGTCTCCCTACTGTCTGGTTTTTCAATGATCGCAATAATTTTTGATGTCCTGCTTTCAAAAGTGATTCCGTAACCTAGTCCACTTGCTCCACTTCTCCACCGAACCATGAGTTTCCCTCCTCTTCACAGAAGCCGAGAAACACGCTGCCTAGAGCAAAGCTACCATCTTCCCTCCTCCGAATGTCATCTTCTTAATCATAGGAGTGCCAAAAAAAGAAGACAAAGACCAAGAAATTGAAAATGTATTTGAAAAAATAATGAAGGAGAACTTCCCCAATCTGGCAAAGGAAACAGACTTCCAGGAAGTCCAGGAAGCTCAGAGAGTCCCAAAGAAGTTGGATCCCAAGAGTAACACACCAAGGGACATCATTATTCCATGACCCAAGATTAAAGATAAAAAAAAAGAATCTTAAAAACAGCAAGAGAAAAGAAGATAGTTACCTACAAAGGAGTTCCCATTAGACTACCATCTGATTTCTCAAAAGAAACCTTGCAGTCTTGAAGAAGCTGGTAAGAAGTACTTGAAGTCCTGAAAGGCAAGGACCTACATCCAAGATTACTCTCTCCAGCAAAGCTATCATTTAGAATGGAAGGGCAGATAAAGTGTTTCCCAGATAAGGTCAAGTTAAAGGAGTTGTTCATCATCAAGCCCTTGTTATATGAAATGTTAAAGGGACTTATCTAAGAAAAAGAAGATCAAAACTATGAACAGTAAAATGATAATAAACTCACAACTATCAGTATCTGAGCATAAAAAAAAACACAAAGAAAAATGAACTAAGCAAACAACTAGAACTGGAACAGATTCACAGAAATAGAGATCACATGCAGGGTTATCAGTGGGGAGGGGAAGGGGAGAATGGGGGAAATGATACAGGGAGTAAGAAGCATAAATGGTAGGTACAAAATAGACAGGGGGATGTTAAGAATACCATGGGAAATAGAGAAGCCAAAGAACTTGTAAGTACAACTCAGACATGAACTAAGCTGGGGGAATGATAGTGGCAGGGGTGTACAGGGCAGAGGGGAATAAAGGGAGGACAATGGGACAACTGTAATAGCATAACCAATAAAGTATATTTTAAAAAGAGAAAAATATTTCTAACTCATTATTCTACATATTTCTACAGTAAAACAATTTTTGGCTCAACATTTGAATCCACCCTTTCTTTTTCTGATATTTACACATGATCATCTTCAATTACTCTTATATTTTCCTGCTGACTCTCAATAAAGCTGGATAAATATTTTTCTTCTAGCCTGATGTTAGAAAAACTTACTGAGAGAGAAGGGAAGGTAATGGAGTCTGTTGATGGCAAATGATGGAGATGTTGTGTATCTACCACTCTATCTCTGTATCCAGTCATCTGCATCTGTGTGTCTATGCACCTGTGTATCAGTCAGTGTGTCTATTTATCTCCATCTGCCAATCAACCTCTCTGGCCTCCAGAATGTGAGACAATACAAGAAATTTCTGCTGTCTTAAGCCACTCAGTTTGTTGTCTTTTGCTGAGGCAACCTTGCCAAACTAATTCATTCTCTCTCTCTCTCTCTCTCTCTCTCTCTCTCTCTCTCTTTAACTTGTCTCTGTCTCCATAGTGACACAAGGAACTGAGGAACTGAGTTTTGTCTCATATGCAAGAAATGATTCCAGCTAAAACAATAAAAGCAGATTTTGCCTGTTTTGTCCTGCTCTAGAAATGCGAAGTCAAACTGTCCAAGACATTGATTTCTGCTAGACAGGAGAGTAAAGAAAATATGCAACTGGTACTAGGCTTAATAAATACTAAGTGGGAGATGTATTTCCTATTTCTTCTAAAAATAGTTTCACATTAGTAACCATTTTATATATTAGCTTGGCCCAGGAATATTGAATGTCATAAACTATATAATTGATATGCATTTCAAGTGGCAGGAAGCGATGCTAAATCAATATGTGATTGCAGAGTTTAGTAAAACCAAATGTGACGCTTGAGAACTGAGGCATGTTGACTAATGTGGCTCAAGTGAAACCTCCCACACCTGCTATTTTTAGGGTAAGCAGAGCTGGTCCTTTTCCTGTGTGGCAGGCCCCTTGCACTGTGTACACTGTGGTGTGGGGACCCTGCCCACCACATCCTGTGGCTTCGCCTCTTCAGCTTCACTTTAAGAACTGAAAGACAAATTCTCAAGAGCTCTGCCGGAGAACTTGCAGTGGGGCTGCACCACATTCCCTGATGGATGAGTAGCCCCAACCTGAGGGTACAAATTAAATCCAAATTTCTAATCATGGAATTTGAATGTCAGGACAGCTCTCTGGTTTTAGACATGGTCCAACCTTGACCAGAAATGTTCATATGTATCTAAAATGCTTTCCTTAAGACCATGGACCCCCACCACCTATAGTAACCACCCCTCCTTTCTTATGTTAATCCTGAGAGTCTGGGAGTGAATTCAGCACTGGGTGGCAGACAGCTCCATACGTTTAGGGGTCAGCCAGCCCATGTATCTTATCCAGGGGTCCTTGAACTTAATGTACAAGGGGAAGAAGTAGGACTACATGGTTTCCATGTTTTGTGCAGGATACTGTATAGGTACACACTTTCTTCCATAGTTGACATGCACGACAACTACATTTTGACCAGATGTAGACATTTGCTCTTTGGGTGGATTGAGAAGCCAGAACACATTCCACAGCAGAAAGTATGTCTTGCTTCAAAAGATGTAACAGGAACTTGGAGTTCAGTTACGACCCAAGGATGGAGACTCTGGGATGTAGGGTAGTAATTCATCTGAAGACAATGGGAAGATAGACTCACCTTATCCAGGAAATGAGATTTCTCCTCATACTCATTTCAGTCACAGAAAAGTACCCACGAGTGCCTGGGGGCTGATCCTTTGCTGAATTCTGTTGAGCACATATCTGTTTTATCTGCTGTAAATATTGCTACCCTGATTTCTTTTTGTTTTTATTTTCAGAACATTTATTTTTTTATCCTTTCACTCTCACTCTGTGTATGTCTTTCCACCTGATGACTCTTTAGCAGACAGTGTGTCTTGTTTCCTTGTTCATTCTGCTCCCCTGTAGTTTTTGAATGGAGCATGTTCTCTGTTAGCATTGAAACTAAGGGTTCATAGACACATATTTATTTCCATTTCATTTCAAAATTTTAGCTGTTTTTTTTTCTACCTGAATAAGTCTCTTTAGCATTTCTTGTAATACTGATTTGGTGATGATAAACTTTTGCTTTCTCTTGTCTGTAAAGCTCCTTATCTGTTCTTGGATTCTAAATGTCAGCTATTCTGCATAGAGAAATCTTGGTTGCAGGTTCCTGCTTTTCATCACTTTGTATATTTTGTCCCAATCATGGTGGTCCTGAAAAGCTGTGGCTGGCACACAAATGGGAGGAATTCACTCAGGCTGGTGAACAGCAAGGACAGAGCCAGCAACCACAGCAGAGGAACAGCTGGGAAGGGGCGGACCCCATGGGGCAGAACTCACTTCAGCAGGGCTCTGGTGTCTGCTGACTCCACCCCTTGAGTGTGTCACTGGTGGGGGTGATCAGGTGGCAATCTGATGTCATCTGAAGCTGTCCACTGGGTGTGTTGGCTCCTAGGCCTCTCCGGATGTACAGGTCAAGGTCAGCTACCATCTGTGCCCATCCCGAGGACACCTAGCATGAGCTACCAAGAAATCTGCTAATGGCTGCCCCTTGTGCTGGACTTGCAGGTGTCAGGGAGAGGCTACACTGCCACCTGAGGCTGACTGCCACTACTGCCTGGCCTGGGAACATTTAGCTGAGGTACAGGGCACACTGAGGCCAGATACTGCTAATTTTGGTTTTGCAGACTCTGAGGGACTTTAGCGTGAGGCAAGGCAGGCTGTTTGTATGACAGTCCCCTGGAAGTGGCTGGAGTGTGCTGACAAGTTGGGTGAGGCAGAGCCTCAGAGAATCATCAGGGTGGGGTGAACAGTGTGAGCCAGACTGATGGAGACTCAGATTTGGCACGTGCCTGTGCCTGTGGAGAGCACTCAGCATGTCTGTCTGGGGCAAGCTGACCCTCCAGCCTGGGCCCCAAATTCAGACAATTCACTTCCTCCCCATATGTCCCTGGTGCTCTTCACAGTGCTGCTCCAGTGCTGGAGCTCAGAGGGACTGAGTCCCAGTAAGTCCATGCACAGTTCCATTAAGAGGACACCTGAGACTCCAGTTGCCTCTGCCTCACTTGACCATAATTTCTGCTGGTTTCTACAACCAGAAGTGATGGGGACATCACTTCCCATCACTGGACCTCTGGGCTGAGGAACCTGGTGTGGGACTGGGATCTCTTACTCCATAGGGGGGACCTCCACAGTCAAGATTAAACCCCTGAATTTGAACTGTCTACATGGGTGTTGCACCAGCTCATAAAGTGTCTTCAGCCCTCTACCTGTCTCAGTGTGGCTCATTTAAACCATTAGCTGTGGGACTTCCATTCACCTACCTTTCAGCTGACTGTTTCATTTGGTGGTTGTGGGATAGTGTGAGTTCCACATTTACCTATGCCATGATCTTGTGCAGAAGTCTCAATGTCTAATGATAAATAAATCATTCTGAGTGTTTTCCACTTTTTTATTTAAATAGTAAGTAAGTTTGATTTTAAATAGTTCTTTTTAAAATTTTCCAGACCAATTTTGAATTGACTGTGTTATATATTATTACATCAGCCAGTTTGGACATTGTATGTACATTTCCAATTAGGGTAGTTACCCCCATTGTTAGAATTAGAATTTATTATTGCAAACCACTTTTGCTTCCTCCTCTCCTCTGTATAAGAAAAGGTTATTACACATTAATTTAATTCTTGGCATCTAATTCCCAAAGCTCTGTGTGTGTCTATATCCTTTCTTTCTCACTCACACACACTCCAAATATTTTAACCTGTCTTAAATGTAAATATATATATTTACATTTATATGTATATATATATAAATATATGTGAATGTATATACACATGTACTTTTGCAAAGCTTTTTTTGGTCATTATTTTTCTCATGTTTGCATCTCACAGACTCCATTTTTGTTCATTATTCTTTTGGTTTAAGTGCCTATTTTTGCTTATTTTCCATGAGCATGTAAACAATAAAGTATTGGAGATGTGTTATGTCTGAGAATATCTTATTTTCATTAGGATAGTTGAAAACATTTCCTTTTTTCAAATAAAGGATATAATTCCAATACAAGGTATGGGACTTCTCTGTTAGTTTCATTCTTTATGCCTAGCCCTCAGAAGCCAGAGCCTGATGTGGTGGATTTGACACCAAAGACAAGAGTCCAAGCAGGTCAGACCTGATTCCATCTGGTCATACTCATGGGTCATTCCCTTCTGAACATTTTTCCTGGCTTTTGATAAAAATTTGGGTCAGTACAGAATTCTACATTTACAATCAAATCCACGAGTGTACTTCCCCCATCTTTAGTATTGTGTTTGTTTGAAAGTCAGCTCTCATCAATCTCCCCCTCCTGCCATCAATAAAAAGACACACATTTCATCCTACACCACATGCATGCTCCCTGGCCCTGCTGGATCTCTCTGCCCCTCTGTGAAATGCCCAAACATTGGTCTCTAGGGTGGACACAGGCATCAGTCTCCCTGCTCTCCCTGAAACTCCCAGGATCCACTGGACACTCTCTTCCTAGTCTCCATGTAGCTTAGTTTTCTATTCCAGTCTCTCTGAATCACATACTGCAAAGTGGACTCAGTGCTGGGGGCCACTCAGTCAGTGTCTGTCCTCCATGTGGGTCCCTCTTCATTTGGGGAACTTTCATCTCCCTTTTCCCACATGTGTCTGTGCCTACATACTTTAGAGCTATTGTGAGTAGTAGACTTGGTATTCAGAGCAGACATGGTCTCAAGCAAGTGCAATAATCTTTCCCTTGACCCTGGACATGTTGATCGTCTCATGTCCCAGCCCACTCACATCTTCATCTGGTCTGGAAATGGAAGTCTCTCCCCCATGAACCATCACCACTGACACACAACCACTGTGGGGACTGGGCTTTGGAACAACATTGTCCAGATGAGGAAACTGAGGCACAGACAGGACATTACCACCCAAGGATACATGAACATTGGATGATGAGTATTTAAGTAAATATCTTCTCTAAGTAAAAATCAGTACTGTAACCCAAATCAATATCCCCTGAAGCTTGAAGGCAGGACCACAGCATGAGGCAGAGGCTTGAACCAGGAAACAAGGGGCACTGAGGGGGCAGGGGTCACTCAGAGGCTTGTCCCCAGGAAGGTGGGGTGGATGCTGCTGCTAGGAAATAATGAGAAGTCAGTGAGGGTGGCTGTGATAGAAAGAAAACCTCACTCTGGGGCCAGGGGAAGGGGAGTGTGTCCTTCCCTCACTTTCCTGTGTCTGTCCTTTGTGCTCATTGTCACAGTGACACTCGCCTCAATTGCATAGTGAGGAGGAGACCCTATCTCTGCTGAGCTGAGCTCTGCAGGCACAGGGACCCCGTCTTCCTGAAGCATCTCCAGAACCTGGGTGCTCACTGTCCATGGGCAGGACCCACAGAGAGGGGCTGATGGCTGGGTGAGGTGGGAAAGGCAGCCTATGGGGGAGACTCTGACCTGGAAGGTCGAGCCCTGGGTCACCTCACCTGCAAGAGTCATATCAGGAGGCTCCAGCTTTAATTCTTCCTGCATCATGAGAATGAGAGCTGGACTCCTGTAGAGACACTGTTCCCATTTCTGAGGGGGTGCTGACGTAATAGCCCCGTGATACGGACGGACAACCTCCCACTGGCCACACCCTGTGAGTCTGTCTACACTGAACACACCGTGGTCTCTTCCTTCTACACATTCAGGTTCAGAGAGGTGCACCATGCCCCCCAGCCTCACAGCCCTGCTCTTCCTCGGTGAGATGTGAGAGGGGAGGGGTAGCCCCACTCTGTCAGAATCCCAGCACTCAGGAGTTTCCAGGGGAGGAGAGTTCTGCTGAGGATTCAGGGAAAATCTCTCACAGGGACTCTTTTGCAGGTCTGAGTGTGGGCCTGAGGACCCCAGTGCAGGCAGGTGAGTCTGTCCCCAGGGGCCCCAGGACCATCTCTGCATGAAGAACAAGGGCCTTCCCCATTAGGCAGCTTGGGATGGAGAACAGAAGTTCTGGGTTAATGGATGGGGAATATCAAAGAATGTCCTGGGGCTGAAATTTGGGCACCAGGGATGAAAATGTCTTGTGACCCAGCTTCTGATTCCTTCCAGGGACCCTCCCCAAGCCCACCCTCTGGGCTGAGCCAGGCTCTATGACCCTGTTGCAGAGATCTGTGACTATCTGGTGTCAGGGGACCCTGCAGGCTCGTGAGTTCCATCTGAATAAAGAGGGAAGCCCACAGCCCTGGGCCAGACAGAAGCCACTACATCCAGCAGACAAGGTCAAGTTCTCCATCACACACATGACAGAATATGATGCAGGGAAATATCACTGCTGCTATCTCAGCCCCACTGGCTGGTCACAGCGCAGTGACACCCTGGAGCTGGTGGTGACAGGTGAGAGGACACTTAGGGGTCCCATCCTCAGGCTCTACCCTGAGGAAGAAGGATGCTCTCAGAGGGACTGAGCCTCACAGCTGAGCCCTGGGAGACATGAGGGAGGTGTGACCCCATTTAACATGCTGCCCCCTTCTCTCCTAGGATCCTACGGCAAACCCAGCCTCTCAGCCCTGCCCAGTCCTGTGGTGAACTCAGAAGAAAATGTGACCCTCCAATGTGGCTCACAGCAGGGATTTGACAGGTTCATTCTGACTAAGGAAGGAGAAGACAGGCTCACCTGGACCCTGGACTCACAGACCCACCCCAGTGGGCAGGTCCAGGCCCTGTTCTCTGTGGGCCCTGTGATTCCCAGCCACAGATGGAGGTTCAGATGCTATGGCTGTTACAGGAAGACACCCCAGAAGTGGTCACAGTCCAGTAACTCCCTGGAGCTTCTAGTCTCAGGTGAGGAATTCCTATCCTGGTCCTACCCATGGATTCAGACTCCAGATAGGTTCCTGGGGCTTTTTCTGGGAGGGTAGCCCCATGTGAGAGGTGGGGTGAGGGGAGCACAGGGGATCCTGGGTCAGAGACACAGAGAGAGAGAGACAGGGGGACCTGGGGGCAGGCCAGAAGGATGGTTCATGGGAGGAACAACCCTGTCACTCCTGTCTGTTCCCTGCAGGTGGCTCAGGGAAGCCCTCCCTCCTGACCCAGCAGGGCCCCATTGTGGGCTCTGGACAGAGCCTGACCCTCCAGTGTCGCTCTGACATCGGCTATGACAGATTTGCTCTGTCCAAGGACGGGCAACAGGACATCCCCCAGAGCTCTGTCCTGCAGCCCCAGGCTGGGATCTCTCAGGCAGAATTCCACCTGGGCATTGTGAGCAGTACCCACGGGGGCCAGTACAGGTGCTATGGTAGACACAGCCTCTCCTCCAAGTGGTCAGCCCCCAGTGACCCTCTGAACATCCTGGTGGCAGGTGAGGAACCAGTGAGTTCAGTCAGGGACCCAGAGTCTGCTCAGGCCCTGCTGGTGGTCTCAGGTGGTGATGGCCAGGATAAGGGGTGTGGGGTCTCCATGAAGAGAGTTACAGAGAGGGATATAGGTGATGGGATGGGAGGGGGAGATGCAGAGAAAACAGAGACTGACAGCAACGAGGGTCCTAGAAAGTGGCCTGGTGACTCTCAGGTCACAGCTTGGTGGGCAGCAACCCCTCACCCGCCCCCCTCTCTCTAGGTTGGCTCCCTGACAGACCCTCCCTATTGGTGCAGCCAGGCCCAACAGTGGCCTCAGGGGAGAACGTGACCCTGCTGTGTCAGTCACAGAGCCAGAGGGACACTTTCCTTCTGATGAAGGAGGGGGCAGCTGATCCCCCACTGCGTCTCAGATCACAGTCCCGAGCTCAGCAGCACCAGGCAGAGTTCTCCCTGGGTCCTGTGACCTCAGCTCATGACGGGACCTACAGGTGCTATAGCGCAAACCACAGCAGCCCCTACCTGTTGTCACAGCCCAGTGAG